>NW_027507718.1:349738375-350040875 GCF_037356315.1 Lithobates pipiens | reverse complement strand
TCTCCTGCAATGAAAGAAGAATGCTAAAGAGACTATTTCCACCTCCTCTATATTCATGTTGCACTTCATGACAATATCTACGATTAAGAAATACGGGGCCATCATGGCTCTTTAGTTTCTTTATTGCTGTTTCAATCCAAGGTTAAAAACAAGTCAGCGGGTTGGAAGTCCGCTCCTGAAATTATGATGTGTGAATTATGAAATATGCTGTCTCTGCCTTTGCTGATCTGGCAGGCCACCCAAATCTGACACTATTTTTTTTCTACCCAGTCTAAACTAGTTCCTTCCTCCACTCCTATTCCTTTTGAAAATTACTGTACCGCCTCATGCCCAATCTATCTACCGCTTATGCCACGCTAGTTTCTCCCCCTGAAAATTACACTGCTTCATTCAAAACTGAATGGCAGCACAACTTGAATGGAATTTGGTCCCAAATTATATGTAATTGTATAATAATAATAATATATGTGTATGTATATGTATTATATATATATATATATATGTATAATATGTTGTATAATCCCCAATATGGACTCCAATTGTTGGAGAGGCACACTACTCAAAATTTTCTGGTTGTGCCCACAGATTCACCCCTTCTCGCAGGGTGACTGTGCCCTAATGCAAGAAATCACAGGCCTCACTCTCGAACAAGATCCAGCTGCATGCTTACTACATCTCAGCTTATTGTCTAAGAGCAAATATCTCCACTCTTTGGTGAGGCACCTCAATAATGCAGTCAGGGAGTGCATTCTAGCATGGTAGAAATCCTCACTTCTACCTACAAATGGGAATGGATTGGTAGAGCGAATGATCTTATGCATATGGAAGATATGGCCATAGGCAAGAAGCCCATTTTCGTAATGACGTGGTTTTACTGGACACAATTTAAGTACTCTGAGAGATATCAGAATCTCCTCATGTCAGACCCCACTTAATCTGTATCACTGTCCCCTTAGGGATGATGCATTACCTATCAACAAGTGCCTTTCTCTTTTCCCTCCCCAACCCTCCAACCTCCCCTCCAACTATCTTTTTCTCTTTTTTCCCCTCCTACTAAGCTGTATTCCACAAGTCTATCACCTCACTCTTAATTTTTTGAAAAAAAACTGCAGAACTTTTTCTGCAGAGCCTCAGCCTCCCCCACCCCACAGGTGACTTATGGTTGAATGAATGAATGAATGAAATACTTGTATAGCGCACAATGCGAACTGAATTGCCTCTCATTCCCTTTATGTACCCTTCAAAATGTATACTTACTATGTATGCCAAATATCTTCACAAACTTTATCTATGATCTACAAATTCCTCTGTCTGTTACAAAGATTGCCTGACTGAAAATTATTTATCTTGCTAAGTCTCAATAAATAATAAAAAAACAAAAATTCCAACCAATGACTGCTTAGTATGAATAGCACGTGCTTTTTCAAGACCTCAAATTATCCATGCTCTCAGATAAACCTGCTCTTGTGTATTTCCTATTAGTAAAACAGATCTTTATAAATCATGGTAATATATCTTGCATTTCGAAGATCATGAATATATAAATGCCACTGGGGGGAATTTACTAAAACTGGAGCACTCGGAATCTGGTGCAGCTGTGCATAGTAACCAATCAGCTTCTAACTTCAGCTTGTTCAATCAACTACTTGTCTTTTGGGCACTTTTCTCCGCTTCCTGCCCAGGACAATTTTCAGCTTTCAGAGATGTCGCACTTTGAAGGAAAATTGTGTGGTCATGCAACGCCGAACCCAAACAACATTTTTGGCATTTTTTTTGAGACAGAGCTTTTTTTGGTGGTATTTAATCACCACTGGGTTTTTTTATTTTTTACTAAAAGAAACCAAAAAAAGACCAAAAATTTTGGAAAAAAAAATTTCTCTTAGTTTTTGTTATGAAATTTTGTAAATAAGTAATTTTTCTCCTTCACTGATGTGCGCTGATGAGGTGGCACTGATGAGGGGGCACTGATAAGCACTGATAGGCGGCACTGATTCGTGGAAATGATGGGAGCCACTGATGGGGACTGATGGGTGGCACTGATGAGCAGGTACTGATAGTCACTGAAAAGCAGCACTGACTGATATCACTGATTGGCACTGCCTGACATCACTGCTGGGCACTGATTGGCATCATTACCGGGCACTGTTGGGGCTGCACTGATTATCAGGGCACTGATGAACTGTGCGGATATCCCCTGTGCGGAAATTTTGCTGATCGGCTCTCCTACTGACAGCGTGTGAGGAGAGTAATGCTGATAACCAGCATTTCCTTGTTCACATGTGATCAGCTGTGATTGGACACAGCTGATCACAGTGGTAAAGAGCCTCATCATCAGCTCTTTACTGAGATCGGTGATGTGCTGTGTCCCAGGGACAGAGTGTGCCACCAATCACCATATATCATATGACGTCATCCCAGAATGAGAGAGTTGCGTGTGCCTGTCATTTCACAATACGGTGGGCAGGAGTAGTTAAGCTTTGACAATAAAACCTGGAAGCTGCTTGGCTACTATGCACAGCTGCACCAGATTATGTGTTAACCAGTGTTAGTAAATCTCCCTCACTGTGTATCTATATCTATATTTCATAATTATATTAGTAGCATAAGTACTTACAAAAACTTAAGTCAGGCCTTTACTCACAGCCCCCAATACAAATGGCTTTAAAAGTCATTGAAGAATAAAGTTTTGCCAAAAAAAAGAAAAAAATACTTTGCTTGTTCTGTCTTTTGATGCATTCAGGAGGCTTAGTCACTGACTTACAGAACTGAGCATTTAAAACTCCACGAGAAAACACTCTAGCCCATTGTAGTAACATATTCTTACAAGAACCACCCAGTTAACTTGGGAAACATGGTGATGTTACCTGTACCTCATGAAACTGGGCAGACTTTTTTTTTATACCAACTTTCTTTTCCTTTTTAAAGAAAATAAAGCCATTTGTATTTGATGTGGAATGGGAAAGTTGTGAGTAAAGTATAAACCTTTCTTTTTTCATGAATGGTTCATGTTAAAAAACAAAAAAACTCTAAAGCCCCATACACACTATCAGATTTACCAAAACCATGTAGTGCAAGGGCCTGCCTGATTGCATACAAATTGAAACTCCTAAGGTTTGACCTCATATTACATGGTTTTGGTAAATCTGAAGGAAACACTCAGCAGAAAAAACTGATAGTGTGTATGGGGCTTTAATGGAATGAGTTACAGGGGGCACCATTTTTCATTTATTAAAATATTTCCTAAATTCCTTGTCTGCTACCCTTTTACACCCACATCAGCAGGAAGGTTGGCTATAAAAGAGCTCAGCATTGTGAAGATGTTTTCTTTCAGTGCACATTCTATGAGTCATACATGATACAGTGGCAGCCCGTCCATAGGGGGCGCCGCCCCCCCCCCCCCCCCCCCCAGGTATTCATGGAAAAAAAAATGGTCACTTTAAGATTGACAAGGCACCAGACACATAGTGGTCTATGGGAAGCTTCCCAGCTTGCAATCAGCAGATTGCAAGCTGATTTGCCCTTGTTTAGGGAGTGTTCAGGGTGCAAACCATGCGCCCGCAAACACCCCCACTCCAATCATTTGTGCTTTGTTTTTATTGGCGGGGCCAGAGGACGATGCGTTTTGCAGCGCTTTCGGTTTCCCAGCTCACTGTGCTGTGGACTGCAAGACTGACTGTACCCATGGTGGATTAGGAAGCTGAGCAGCGTGATTCCGGGTAAGGTAAGGCTAATTTAAGTGTGCCATAGGACTCAGTCTCTCTCTCCTACTGACACACTTTGACAGCCGCAATCTGCCCCTCCACACACACTTCCCTGCTCGCCTCTCACTCAAATACTCCAGTCTCCACTCAGACAGCGCACACTGCAGACTGGGCAACATGATATGAAAAAAAGATTCACCTGGAGCTGAGGAACAGAACGCTGTATAACGTAAGATCTGCTAATTCCACTCATAGCACACACACAGTACACTGTGAGGATTAGTGATGGCCGAACGGTTCGCCCGGCGGTCGTTTCGCGGCGAATTTCCGACTTTCGCCGTCCGCGGGTTCGAACGCCTTTTTCCGTCGTTCGCCCCGGCGGACTTACGTGTTTAATGTATACAAGAACTTTAACCTTTCGTGACACGTTTATCATGTGTTACAGGACAACCAATTGAGACATGACAGCTCATGGACACTTGGACATTCCCCCTAACCTATAAATACACCCGATCCGGTGGCCATTTTACATTCTTTCTTCTGTCACTGTAGGGAAAGGATCCTGTGTGGAGTAGGGACAGAGAAAACGCTAGCTATTTGGTACACAAAAGTTCTTTTCAGGACTGGTATAGGTGTTAGGTCAGCAGCCTGAGTTTCTTTTGTCAGTTTAGATAAAGGGACAGAGCGCTGTATGCTGCTATTTTAGGGACAGCTCAGCCAGATTAGTCTTTCTTCATCATCATCATCATCATCATCATTAGCTGTTACTATCAGGTCCACAAAAGAGCTGTTCCAGCTAATCGTTCCAGCCTACTCTTTTTTGCCAATTTGTATAGGGACAGGCAGGAAGCAGTGTTGTCAGGCAGTGAGGATAATTTTAAAGACTTGCTGTTACTATTAGTTCCACAAAGGTTCTTTTCAGGACTGGTATCAGTGGTACGGTAATAGGCTTGTACACGTATAATATTCTTTCTTCCAAATATAGAAAGAATATTATACTTGACTGCTGCCCTTCTGCTGCAGTCTGCTAATCATTCACAACTCACTTGTTCCACAAAGCTCTTTATCAGGACTGGTAACTTGGTCTGTCTAGGGTGCTACGGTACATAGGCTTGGGTGCGGTACAGTCTGCTGTTCTGTAAGGACCGCTATCGGTCCACAATACATAGGGTTGCCGTGCACTACTGCTGACCGCTGCCCTATACTGCAGCAGTCCTTCATTGGTATAGGGACTGACGTACAGTCTGCTAATCACTAACACACAACCTGCTTGGTCCACAAAAGTTCTTATAAGGACTGGTAACTTGGTATAGGGTGCTACGGTACATAGGCCTGAGTGCAGTACAGTCTGCTGTTCTGTAAGGACCGCTATCGGTCCACAATACATAGGGTTGACGTGCACTACTGCTGACCGCTGCCCTATACTGCAGCAGTCCTTCAGCGGTATAGGGACTGACGCACAGTCTGCTAAACACTAACACACAACCTGCTTGGTCCACAAAAGTTCTTATAAGGACTGGTAACTTGGTATAGGGTGCTACGGTACATAGGCCTGAGTGCAGTACAGTCTGCTGTTCTGTAAGGACCGCTATCGGTCCACAATACATAGGGTTGCCGTGCACTACTGCTGACCGCTGCCCTATACTGCAGCAGTCCTTCATTGGTATAGGGACTGACGTACAGTCTGCTAATCACTAACACACAACCTGCTTGGTCCACAAAAGTTCTTATAAGGACTGGTAACTTGGTATAGGGTGCTACGGTACATAGGCCTGAGTGCGTTACAGTCTGCTGTTCTGTAAGGACCGCTATCGGTCCACAATACATAGGGTTGCCGTGCACTACTGCTGACCGCTGCCCTATACTGCAGCAGTCCTTCATTGGTATAGGGACTGACGTACAGTCTGCTAATCACTAACACACAACCTGCTTGGTCCACAAAAGTTCTTATAAGGACTGGTAACTTGGTATAGGGTGCTACGGTACATAGGCCTGAGTGCGTTACAGTCTGCTGTTCTGTAAGGACCGCTATCGGTCCACAATACATAGGGTTGCCGTGCACTACTGCTGACCGCTGCCCTATACTGCAGCAGTCCTTCATTGGTATAGGGACTGACGTACAGTCTGCTAATCACTAACACACAACCTGCTTGGTCCACAAAAGTTCTTATAAGGACTGGTAACTTGGTATAGGGTGCTACGGTACATAGGCCTGAGTGCAGTACAGTCTGCTGTTCTGTAAGGACCGCTATCGGTCCACAATACATAGGGTTGCCGTGCACTACTGCTGACCGCTGCCCTATACTGCAGCAGTCCTTCAGCGGTATAGGGACTGACGCACAGTCTGCTAAACACTAACACACAACCTGCTTGGTCCACAAAAGTTCTTATAAGGACTGGTAACTTGGTATAGGGTGCTACGGTACATAGGCCTGAGTGCAGTACAGTCTGCTGTTCTGTAAGGACCGCTATCGGTCCACAATACATAGGGTTGACGTGCACTACTGCTGACCGCTGCCCTATACTGCAGCAGTCCTTCAGCGGTATAGGGACTGACGCACAGTCTGCTAAACACTAACACACAACCTGCTTGGTCCACAAAAGTTCTTATAAGGACTGGTAACTTGGTATAGGGTGCTACGGTACATAGGCCTGAGTGCAGTACAGTCTGCTGTTCTGTAAGGACCGCTATCGGTCCACAATACATAGGGTTGCCGTGCACTACTGCTGACCGCTGCCCTATACTGCAGCAGTCCTTCATTGGTATAGGGACTGACGTACAGTCTGCTAATCACTAACACACAACCTGCTTGGTCCACAAAAGTTCTTATAAGGACTGGTAACTTGGTATAGGGTGCTACGGTACATAGGCCTGAGTGCGTTACAGTCTGCTGTTCTGTAAGGACCGCTATCGGTCCACAATACATAGGGTTGCCGTGCACTACTGCTGACCGCTGCCCTATACTGCAGCAGTCCTTCATTGGTATAGGGACTGACGTACAGTCTGCTAATCACTAACACACAACCTGCTTGGTCCACAAAAGTTCTTATAAGGACTGGTAACTTGGTATAGGGTGCTACGGTACATAGGCCTGAGTGCGTTACAGTCTGCTGTTCTGTAAGGACCGCTATCGGTCCACAATACATAGGGTTGCCGTGCACTACTGCTGACCGCTGCCCTATACTGCAGCAGTCCTTCATTGGTATAGGGACTGACGTACAGTCTGCTAATCACTAACACACAACCTGCTTGGTCCACAAAAGTTCTTATAAGGACTGGTAACTTGGTATAGGGTGCTACGGTACATAGGCCTGAGTGCAGTACAGTCTGCTGTTCTGTAAGGACCGCTATCGGTCCACAATACATAGGGTTGCCGTGCACTACTGCTGACCGCTGCCCTATACTGCAGCAGTCCTTCAGCGGTATAGGGACTGACGCACAGTCTGCTAAACACTAACACACAACCTGCTTGGTCCACAAAAGTTCTTATAAGGACTGGTAACTTGGTATAGGGTGCTACGGTACATAGGCCTGAGTGCAGTACAGTCTGCTGTTCTGTAAGGACCGCTATCGGTCCACAATACATAGGGTTGACGTGCACTACTGCTGACCGCTGCCCTATACTGCAGCAGTCCTTCAGCGGTATAGGGACTGACGCACAGTCTGCTAAACACTAACACACAACCTGCTTGGTCCACAAAAGTTCTTATAAGGACTGGTAACTTGGTATAGGGTGCTACGGTACATAGGCCTGAGTGCAGTACAGTCTGCTGTTCTGTAAGGACCGCTATCGGTCCACAATACATAGGGTTGCCGTGCACTACTGCTGACCGCTGCCCTATACTGCAGCAGTCCTTCATTGGTATAGGGACTGACGTACAGTCTGCTAATCACTAACACACAACCTGCTTGGTCCACAAAAGTTCTTATAAGGACTGGTAACTTGGTATAGGGTGCTACGGTACATAGGCCTGAGTGCAGTACAGTCTGCTGTTCTGTAAGGACCGCTATCGGTCCACAATACATAGGGTTGCCGTGCACTACTGCTGACCGCTGCCCTATACTGCAGCAGTCCTTCAGCGGTATAGGGACTGACGCACAGTCTGCTAAACACTAACACACAACCTGCTTGGTCCACAAAAGTTCTTATAAGGACTGGTAACTTGGTATAGGGTGCTACGGTACATAGGCCTGAGTGCAGTACAGTCTGCTGTTCTGTAAGGACCGCTATCGGTCCACAATACATAGGGTTGCCGTGCACTACTGCTGACCGCTGCCCTATACTGCAGCAGTCCTTCATTGGTATAGGGACTGACGTACAGTCTGCTAATCACTAACACACAACCTGCTTGGTCCACAAAAGTTCTTATAAGGACTGGTAACTTGGTATAGGGTGCTACGGTACATAGGCCTGAGTGCGTTACAGTCTGCTGTTCTGTAAGGACCGCTATCGGTCCACAATACATAGGGTTGCCGTGCACTACTGCTGACCGCTGCCCTATACTGCAGCAGTCCTTCATTGGTATAGGGACTGACGTACAGTCTGCTAAACACTAACACACAACCTGCTTGGTCCACAAAAGTTCTTATAAGGACTGGTAACTTGGTATAGGGTGCTACGGTACATAGGCCTGAGTGCAGTACAGTCTGCTGTTCTGTAAGGACCGCTATCGGTCCACAATACATAGGGTTGCCGTGCACTACTGCTGACCGCTGCCCTATACTGCAGCAGTCCTTCATTGGTATAGGGACTGACGTACAGTCTGCTAATCACTAACACACAACCTGCTTGGTCCACAAAAGTTCTTATAAGGACTGGTAACTTGGTATAGGGTGCTACGGTACATAGGCCTGAGTGCAGTACAGTCTGCTGTTCTGTAAGGACCGCTATCGGTCCACAATACATAGGGTTGCCGTGCACTACTGCTGACCGCTGCCCTATACTGCAGCAGTCCTTCAGCGGTATAGGGACTGACGCACAGTCTGCTAAACACTAACACACAACCTGCTTGGTCCACAAAAGTTCTTATAAGGACTGGTAACTTGGTATAGGGTGCTACGGTACATAGGCCTGAGTGCAGTACAGTCTGCTGTTCTGTAAGGACCGCTATCGGTCCACAATACATAGGGTTGCCGTGCACTACTGCTGACCGCTGCCCTATACTGCAGCAGTCCTTCATTGGTATAGGGACTGACGTACAGTCTGCTAATCACTAACACACAACCTGCTTGGTCCACAAAAGTTCTTATAAGGACTGGTAACTTGGTATAGGGTGCTACGGTACATAGGCCTGAGTGCGTTACAGTCTGCTGTTCTGTAAGGACCGCTATCGGTCCACAATACATAGGGTTGCCGTGCACTACTGCTGACCGCTGCCCTATACTGCAGCAGTCCTTCATTGGTATAGGGACTGACGTACAGTCTGCTAATCACTAACACACAACCTGCTTGGTCCACAAAAGTTCTTATAAGGACTGGTAACTTGGTATAGGGTGCTACGGTACATAGGCCTGAGTGCAGTACAGTCTGCTGTTCTGTAAGGACCGCTATCGGTCCACAATACATAGGGTTGCCGTGCACTACTGCTGACCGCTGCCCTATACTGCAGCAGTCCTTCAGCGGTATAGGGACTGACGCACAGTCTGCTAAACACTAACACACAACCTGCTTGGTCCACAAAAGTTCTTATAAGGACTGGTAACTTGGTATAGGGTGCTACGGTACATAGGCCTGAGTGCAGTACAGTCTGCTGTTCTGTAAGGACCGCTATCGGTCCACAATACATAGGGTTGCCGTGCACTACTGCTGACCGCTGCCCTATACTGCAGCAGTCCTTCAGCGGTATAGGGACTGACGCACAGTCTGCTAAACACTAACACACAACCTGCTTGGTCCACAAAAGTTCTTATAAGGACTGGTAACTTGGTATAGGGTGCTACGGTACATAGGCCTGAGTGCAGTACAGTCTGCTGTTCTGTAAGGACCGCTATCGGTCCACAATACATAGGGTTGCCGTGCACTACTGCTGACCGCTGCCCTATACTGCAGCAGTCCTTCATTGGGTCCACAATACATAGGGTTGCCGTGCACTACTGCTGACCGCTGCCCTATACTGCAGCAGTCCTTCATTGGTATAGGGACTGACGTACAGTCTGCTAATCACTAACACACAACCTGCTTGGTCCACAAAAGTTCTTATAAGGACTGGTAACTTGGTATAGGGTGCTACGGTACATAGGCCTGAGTGCGTTACAGTCTGCTGTTCTGTAAGGACCGCTATCGGTCCACAATACATAGGGTTGCCGTGCACTACTGCTGACCGCTGCCCTATACTGCAGCAGTCCTTCATTGGTATAGGGACTGACGTACAGTCTGCTAATCACTAACACACAACCTGCTTGGTCCACAAAAGTTTTTATAAGGACTGGTAACTTGGTATAGGGTGCTACGGTACATAGGCCTGAGTGCAGTACAGTCTGCTGTTCTGTAAGGACCGCTATCGGTCCACAATACATAGGGTTGCCGTGCACTACTGCTGACCGCTGCCCTATACTGCAGCAGTCCTTCATTGGTATAGGGACTGACGTACAGTCTGCTAATCACTAACACACAACCTGCTTGGTCCACAAAAGTTTTTATAAGGACTGGTAACTTGGTATAGGGTGCTACGGTACATAGGCCTGAGTGCAGTACAGTCTGCTGTTCTGTAAGGACCGCTATCGGTCCACAATACATAGGGTTGCCGTGCACTACTGCTGACCGCTGCCCTATACTGCAGCAGTCCTTCATTGGTATAGGGACTGACGTACAGTCTGCTAATCACTAACACACAACCTGCTTGGTCCACAAAAGTTTTTATAAGGACTGGTAACTTGGTATAGGGTGCTACGGTACATAGGCCTGAGTGCAGTACAGTCTGCTGTTCTGTAAGGACCGCTATCGGTCCACAATACATAGGGTTGCCGTGCACTACTGCTGACCGCTGCCCTATACTGCAGCAGTCCTTCATTGGTATAGGGACTGACGTACAGTCTGCTAATCACTAACACACAACCTGCTTGGTCCACAAAAGTTTTTATAAGGACTGGTAACTTGGTATAGGGTGCTACGGTACATAGGCCTGAGTGCAGTACAGTCTGCTGTTCTGTAAGGACCGCTATCGGTCCACAATACATAGGGTTGCCGTGCACTACTGCTGACCGCTGCCCTATACTGCAGCAGTCCTTCATTGGTATAGGGACTGACGTACAGTCTGCTAATCACTAACACACAACCTGCTTGGTCCACAAAAGTTTTTATAAGGACTGGTAACTTGGTATAGGGTGCTACGGTACATAGGCCTGAGTGCAGTACAGTCTGCTGTTCTGTAAGGACCGCTATCGGTCCACAATACATAGGGTTGCCGTGCACTACTGCTGACCGCTGCCCTATACTGCAGCAGTCCTTCATTGGTATAGGGACTGACGTACAGTCTGCTAATCACTAACACACAACCTGCTTGGTCCACAAAAGTTTTTATAAGGACTGGTAACTTGGTATAGGGTGCTACGGTACATAGGCCTGAGTGCAGTACAGTCTGCTGTTCTGTAAGGACCGCTATCGGTCCACAATACATAGGGTTGACGTGCACTACTGCTGACCGCTGCCCTATACTGCAGCAGTCCTTCAGCGGTATAGGGACTAAGAGTTTTGTCACAGGGTGATTTAAAAAATGACAGGCAGAGGAAGAGGCAGGCCCTTCCGCAGGGGTGGTAGGGGTAGGGCAGGAGCAACAGCCTTGAGCCAAAGTGGGAAGTTGCAGAAGGTGCGTTCAATTACTTTAAAGGACGCACCAGACTTGGTTGAGTGGCTCACTCAGCCTTATTCTTCTGCACCCTCCTCATCCTCTCGATCTGCACCCTCTTCTTCACTCTCTGCTATGTGCACCCCCAAAGACACTACCACCAACAACACGACCACCACCACCACCACCACATACCTTCCGCTTGAGTCACTGGAATTATTTTCCGATCCATATCAAGAGGACATTTCTGATGCGCAGCCACTCTTGGTATTGGATCAGGAAGAGGAGGTAGCAACAAGCGCTACTCAGCAGTCTGACGCCAGTACCCAGATCAGCCCAAGGAGGAGGTTGGTCCCCGGTGTTGCTGCCTACTCTACTTATAGCGGTGGGGAAGGTGACGTTGATGATGACGTGTCTAGTGATGTCACGTGGGTGCCCACAAGAGAGGAAGAGGAGGGGAGTTCAGAGGGAGATATGGACCAGCAGATAGGGAGGAGAAGCAGCAATGACTTACATTGCACAGCAGGGACAAAGCAGACTGCAAATGTATCAGGAGCGAGTCATCGACCATGTACGGTCACATCTGGCGCTCCCAGGACACCGGCACATGGCTCCGCAGTGTGGGCTTTTTTTAACGTGTCCGCTGCTGACAATAGCGTTGCCATCTGCAATCTTTGCAGTCAACGCGTTAGTCGCGGTAAGCCCAATACTCACCTAGGGACGACCGCCTTAAGAAGGCACATGAGCAGCCATCACCGAGCCCAGTGGGAGCAACGGAACACACAAAGCCACACTGCAGGCTCTCACCGTCCAGCCTCGTCTTCTACTTCTCCTTCTCCTCTCTCCTCACAATTGTCCTCCACTCCACCTTCCATCACGCCAAGCTCACATTTTTCTGCAAAAAGGCAGGCTTCCGTGGGCCTAATGTTTGAGCGTAAAAAAATGATGACGCCGGATAACCCTCTTGCCCAACGGTTGGCGGCTGGCTTGTCAGAACTCATAGCCCGCCAACTACTGCCATATAAACTGGTGGACTCGGAGGCCTTTCGCAAATTTGTGGCCATTGGAACACCACAATGGAAGGTCCCAGGAAGGAAGTATTTCTCAGAGAAGGGCATCCCAGAGCTATATGGCCATGTTCAGCGGCAAGTGAATGTATCTCTGGCACACAGTGTCGGTGCCAAGATACATCTGACCACAGACACGTGGTCTAGCAAACACGGGCAGGGAAGGTATATCAGTTTTACTGCCCACTGGGTGAACCTTCTGACGGCCGTCAAGCATGTAACCCGTGGCACCCGTGTAGATTTGGTTTTACCGCCACGGATTGCATGCAGGCCTGACTCTTCTTCTCCTCCTCCTACTCCATCCTCCTCCCTCTCCTCCTCAGCTGCCTCCTCCTTTTCCGCTGCTAGCGTCTCTTCCACTGCACCGCCCAAGCTCCCCAGAACCTATTCCACATGCCAGGTGAGACGTTGCCATGCCGTGCTGCGTCTGTTGTGCCTGGAAGCAAAGAGCCACACTGGCCCGGCACTCCTTTCAGCTTTGCGTTCACAGGCAGATGAGTGGCTAACACCGCTCAATTTGACAGTTGGTAAAGTGGTGTGTGACAACGGTGCCAATCTGCTTAGCGCATTGAAACAGGGCAAAATCACGCACGTGCCGTGCATGGCACACGTCTTAAACTTGGTCGTGCAGCGATTCCTTGTCAAATACCCTGGGGTCCAGGACATCTTGCGGCAGGCAAGGAAAATCTCGGCCCATTTCAGAAGATCTTACACGGCCATGGCTCGCCTTGCTGACATTCAGCGGCGACACCATCTGCCGGTCAGACGTCTTATTTGCGATTGCCCGACGCGATGGAACTCAACCTTCTATATGCTTGATAGGCTGCTCCAGCAGAAACGTGCAGTTAACGTCTACCTGTATGAACTCTGCGAAAGAAACGGTTCTGGGGAGCTGGGTTTTTTTTCACCGCGCCAGTGGCTGCTCATGCGCGACACATGCAGACTTCTGCGGCCATTTGAGGAGATCACCAAACTGGTCAGTCGCAGCCATGGCGCCATCAGTGACATGGTACCTTATGCCTTCTTTCTGGAGCGTGCATTGCGTCGTGTCATTGATCAGGCTGTGGAGGAGCAGGAGCGGGAAGATGAGGAAGTCGCAATGCTGGATGAATTCCCAGGGGGGGCTACTCTATCTGAGACAAGTCAACAACAGGAGTCTGATGAGGAGTCAGAGGAGGATGGTGCCGGGGCGGATGAGCAGGAGCAAGAAGAGCATGCTTTAAACCTTTCTGGGATCCCTGTTGTGCGAGGATGGGGAGAGGAGAATGAAGAGGACGACATTATCCTGGATGATGAGCAGGAGCCAGGCCACCACACCGCTTCCACTTTAGTGCAAATGGGGGCCTTCATGCTCCAGTGTTTTAATAGGGACCCCCGTATAAAAAGCATGAGGGTCAAGGACCAGTACTGGGTGGCAACGTACTTAGACCCCCGGTACAAACACAAAATGGCGGAAATGTTACCGCCGTCGCAGAGGGCTGTCAGAATGCAGCACTTCCAGGCCTTGCTTCGAGAAATGCTGCATTCTGCTTTTGCGTGCGCTGGCAGAGTAGCAATTCCCACTCCCAGAGAAGGATTTGCGGGTACCAATCCAACAGCGCCTGCAAGAAGAGGCCGGTTTGAAGATGTGTTGGTGACTTCGGATATGAGGTCATTCTTTCAGCCGACCCATCGACAGGTGTCATCCGGATCCAGCATCAGGGAACGCCTAGACCGTCAGGTGTCCGACTACATTGGGTTAACGGCCGATGTGGACGCTCTGAGGAGTGATGAACCCCTAGACTACTGGGTGGGCAGGCTTGACCTCTGGCCAGAGCTTGCCCAATTTGCAATCGAACTGTTGGCTTGCCCCTCATCCAGTGTCCTGTCCGAAAGGACGTTCAGCGCAGCAGGGGGGATTGTGACCGATAAGCGTACTCGCCTAGCTCACCACAGTGTTAACTACCTCACATTTCTAAAAATGAATGAGGCATGGATCTCGGAGGAATTCAACACATGTGATCAGTAGACCATGTATATGTCTATAAACAATTTTTGGAATCAAGCACACAGACCTTCTTAATTCATTTGGCTCACTTCCCTGACCCAAAAAAGCACACCGTACTATATGCCCCTACCCTCCTCTTTGAAGAGGTTGAGCGGTGTCATATTTCTACTGGGGCTGCTTATTATGAGGGGTTCCCACCATCCCTGTGCTGTGCTGACTTCCTCCTGGGTGTTCTTATTATGAGGGGCTCCCACCATCCCTGTGCTGTGCTGACTTCCTCCTGGGGGTTCTTATTATGAGGGGATCACACCATCCCTGTGCTGTGCTGACTTCCTCCTGGGGGTTCTTATTATGAGGGGATCACACCATCCCTGTGCTGTGCTGACTTCCTCCTGGGGGTTCTTATTATGAGGGGATCACACCATCCCTGTGCTGTGCTGACTTCCTCCTGGGGCTGCTTACGGTGCTGCTGTCAGCGCTGTATGTCACGGAGCTGCTGTCAGCGCTGTATGTCACGGAGCTGCTGTCAGCGCTGTATGTCACGGAGCTGCTGTCAGCGCTGTATGTCACGGAGCTGCTGTCAGCGCTGTATGTCACGGAGCTGCTGTCAGCGCTGTATGTCACGGAGCTGCTGTCAGCGCTGTATGTCACGGTGCTGCTGTCAGCGCTGTATGTCACGGAGCTGCTGTCAGCGCTGTATGTCACGGAGCTGCTGTCAGCGCTGTATGTCACGGAGCTGCTGTCAGCGCTGTATGTCACGGAGCTGCTGTCAGCGCTGTATGTCACGGAGCTGCTGTCAGCGCTGTATGTCACGGTGCTGCTGTCAGCGCTGTATGTCACGGAGCTGCTGTCAGCGCTGTATGTCACGGAGCTGCTGTCAGCGCTGTATGTCACGGTGCTGCTGTCAGCGCTGTATGTCACGGAGCTGCTGTCAGCGCTGTATGTCACGGTGCTGCTGTCAGCGCTGTATGTCACGGAGCTGCTGTCAGCGCTGTATGTCATGGAGCTGCTGTCAGTGCTGTATGTCACGGAGCTGCTGTCAGCGCTGTATGTCACGGAGCTGCTGTCAGCGCTGTATGTCACGGAGCTGCTGTCAGCGCTGTATGTCACGGTGCTGCTGTCAGCGCTGTATGTCACGGAGCTGCTGTCAGCGCTGTATGTCACGGAGCTGCTGTCAGTGCTGTATGTCACGGAGCTGCTGTCAGCGCTGTATGTCACGGAGCTGCTGTCAGCGCTGTATGTCACGGAGCTGCTGTCAGCGCTGTATGTCACGGTGCTGCTGTCAGCGCTGTATGTCACGGAGCTGCTGTCAGCGCTGTATGTCACGGAGCTGCTGTCAGCGCTGTATGTCACGGAGCTGCTGTCAGCGCTGTATGTCACGGAGCTGCTGTCAGCGCTGTATGTCACGGAGCTGCTGTCAGCGCTGTATGTCACGGTGCTGATGTCAGTGCTCTGTATTACGGTGCTGCTGTCAGTGCTCTGTATCTCCTGCACCCTCTTGTTTGCCTACCCTGGTCCCTGACCTTCCCTCTCCTCCATTGCCTTCATTAGCTCCATAGTCCTGAATTGTCAGAACAATTTCCCAAATAAAAAAAAAATGCTTGTAGTTATCGATCCCAAATTCACCTCATACATGTATTATGCTATTGTCCAGGTGGTGGGACTACGTGCTACCCCCTAATAATTACCCCGTGGCCGCAAATTCGACCTAAAGGTTTGCGAAATTCGCCTCCCATTGAAGTCAATGGAGCCCGCGGCGAACGGTCGTTTTCGCGAACGTTTGTGCCCGTTCGCGTTTCGCGTTCGCGAAACGTCCCGTCGGAAGTTCGTCCATCACTAGTGAGGATGATGGTCAGCAGTAGAAGCTGCACAGTGCACAGCTCACGTTATCACTGTCCGCAACATACATGGATCTCTGTTGTTGTATTTTTTTTTTTTTACTTGTCCAGGCACTGTGACCACATGGGCTCGCCTTATTTATTCACTTAGTCTTTGCTGACTGTTTCCCTGACTAGAGATCTGCCTTTCACATTGCTGATTTATTGGTGGGGGAAGGAGGGAGGGAGGATAGATAGGAGGCACTGCTCTCCATCTGCAGAGCCTGTTTCCCCTCGTAGTGTAATGTGAACTTTCCCATGGTTGGAGGAGTGTCAGGTGTTACATAGGGCAGTAATAAACACATAGAAATGTGTGCTGTGGTGGTGCTTTGCACAGGCTGAAGTGTGAGGAAAAGTGTGGAGGATTGTGAAGTGTTCTGGAATCAGGAGAACACTGAGGCATGTGTTTTTATATGTATAGCCCTGGCTATAGATCACACATGACTCCTTCACTAGTGTAATTTTCTGCCCCCATACTAGATTGCAAGCTTTACAGGACAGGGAAGGCACCATTACTAACCTGCCAGTTGTACATGAGACCCATTTATACCAGGATCTGCTGGTGTTCACTGTCTATCTGTACACTATGGAAATAGAAACAACAATTTTTATCTGTCTATGGAGACAAGGGGCAGGATTTGAACAATGGTCCCAAAGTTGACCAGCCTCAGGGCACCTAGATGACTGTGTACATCTTCTATATAAGGGAATGTGGCTGCTGTGTACAGTGTAATCACATTTCCCTATATTTGATGTGTCTGATTGTAGAGGATTATCTGTGTATGCATGTTACCTCAGGATTCACTGCCATTGTGCTTGGGCCCTGTTTTCACAGACAGCCTGTGTAGAACACCCTATGTGGCCTGTGTATGTATGACATCCAGAGTGTATACCCCTTGTCTTCATAGACATCCTATTTTACACCCATTTGTGGCCCGTTGCCAGACAGCTTATATATGGCACCAGTGTAGTCTCTATATAAATGAATGAATGAATCACAGTTGAGGTCACGCTATATGTTGGGAACACAATGACATTGATAGGCTTGACGCGCTTGGTGGCCAAGTGCCACTCATCTGGAGCAAACCCATAGCATATCTGAAAAAAATTAATTATTTAGAATTATTTACACGTAAGTATTCCACGGAGATATACATCTTGTTTCCCCTTGCTCCTACCTTCTTTTTTACTATCTGGGCAAAACAGATCCTATTTGGTACCTTTTAACACTTATAAAAATCTTTTGAGTCATGTGATGAGTTTATACATCTTTTAAGAGCCCTGATTGGGGGGGGGGGTGAGCTTGGACACCCAAAACATTATGTTGTTTTATGTTACCCCAAATTGAAACAATTAAAAATCTATCTGGACTGTACATCCATTTGTGCGCTGCTCTTATTATTCTCTGTTTCTGTCTCTAAAGTGTGGCAGACTTGTGAAAACCACATCAGTCCTACAGAAGAACTCATTTTGGCAGGTAAAACAGTATTTTAACTGATTATTTTGCCTTTTTGTCAGGAGTTTTTTTTTTTTTAACAACTTGAATAGGATTTTTTTCAAATTAAATATGTTCCTATACTGATCTTGAAATAATTGTATGACAGTTCTTTGGTGGTAGTTGGGTGCCATGGATAAGCATGAATTGTCTAGCATTCTCTTTGTTTTGTATACAGTGTATTGCCTATTATGTACAGTAAATATACACTAAGTTTAAAAGTGTCTTTAAAAGTTGACTTTATCATCTCTCACATAGAGATGGACCACTGATGCTATCTTCCTTGGCTCGTCTCAGATTGTGGGAGAATAAATGTGACAAATTAAACATACAACCTAACATTACCATTTTGAGTAGAGAATCAAAGTCATAACTATAGTAATGAGTAAGAAAGTAAAAAAAAGAAAAACAAATCCACTACCCATATAGCAATGTTAGATACAGCAAGATGAGGATGCTATCCCCCATAGTTTAATATATTTTGTAAATATGCTGAAATCTTAAGCCCAGGGAACAAGATAAATGCTTAGCAATAGATAAATTCACAACACATTTAGAAGAGAGTGGGCCATAATAAGATGATGCCATGTCAGATTGTAAGGTAAGTCAATCACATAGAAAGTATTTAAGTTCTCTTTCGTATATAGGGCAAGTCACACTCACTCTACTTCTCGGAAGCTCATTAGATATCATAGAAACAGACACACATTCTGAACAGTTCATTATTCAGCAAATATGTGCCATCCTTTTGGTAAATATAATTATAACATTATTAGTATGTTATAAATCTATACAGTACATTGCATGTCTGTGAAGAAAGTACAAAATTGATGCTAATTGATGCTAACTCTATAGAATGAAGGTGCATGACACATTGGTACCCTGGTTAAATGAATCTAGGATTAGGGGCAATACTACATATGCACTCCTTATAAGGCATAACGATCTTGTGTACAGTCCATGAAAAGTGCCCATGTTTTGTATATATATATATATATATATATATATATATATATATATATATACACACACACACACACACACACACACACTATAATTCCAAAAGTATTGGGGCGTCTGCTTTTATGCGCACATTATCTTTAACCCCCCGGCGGTATTCCCGAGTCTGGCTCGGGGTGGAAATTTTATACCAAAAGCGGTAACCCCTAGCCAGACTCGGGAACGGATCGCTGAATCCAGGGAGAGTTTTCATACCTTGTCCCCTGGATCCAGCGATGTTTCTCCCCCCCCTGGATTTTTTCAGACGGATTTTGTCCTAAACTAGTGTTGCATACACATGGTCGGACAAAGTTGTCAGAAAATCCAATCGTTCAGAACGTGATGACGTTCGTTCATTCCGACGGGACTACGTTCAGCCTAGTAGCCAATAGCTTTGCTCTTGTACTTAGATCTGAGCATGCGTGGCACTTTGTCTGATCGGAATTCTCTACAAATGATCAGAAAAAGTCCGATCAGATTTTGTTGTCAGAAAATTTGAGATCCTGCTCTCAAATTTTTTCCGTCGGAATTTCCGACAGAAAAAGTCTGATAGAGCCCACACACGATCGGATTTTCCGTCAATATAATACGATCGGACCGTTTCCGTCTGAATTTCTGACTGTGTGTACAAGGGCTAAGAGTTCTCTTCACTGGAACCATGGGGCCAAGCCCAACCCATGAAAAACCACCCCACACCATAATCCCCCCTCCATCAAATGATATGGACCAGTGCACAAAGCAAGGTCCATAAAAACATGGATAAACGAGTGGGGACTGTGAGCGAGGCCTTCTTGTCCAATATCAGTGCCTGACCTCACAAATTTGCTTCTGGAAGAATGGTCAAACATTTCCATAGACACACTCCTAAACCTCGTGGACAGCCTTCCCAGAAGAGTTGAAGCTGTTATAGCTGCAACGGGTTGGCCAACTCAATATTGAACCCTACAGACTAAGACTGGGGTGCCATTAAAATTCATGTGTGTGTAAAGGCAGATGTCCCAATACTTTTGTTAATAGTGTATATATACAGAGAAAGAGAGACAAAACTCATCCCTTAACATGATTTTGACGTCCCCGTCTTTTCCAGGGGTCCTGAAAGGTTGCAAGGGCCAGTAGGATCTCAGCTGATCAAAAGCTTCCAATCCTCTCACAGCTGTTACTGTTCCACACTACACCTTACAGACACATACTTTCCTGCACCCTTTTAGGCCTCTACTGCAGGCGGGTTAACCCTTTCAGGACCCCAGTCCCCAAAGTCTCACCCAAAGTCCCTCCGAGCCTTCAAATGCAGCTCCCATATATGTATTTCAATTTTGTGTTTACAAGGGTCTTCACCAAATCAGTGGCTATGAAAAAAAATGCAATACATGGTGCTGCTTTTACAGGCTTGCAAAAAATAGTAGCCACAAGTGAAATGCAGAGTTGCGTAGTTACATTCAACACTACACAAAACAACAATGGACACAGATATGCACAAATAAGTGATCACTAACACTATTGTATGTAGTGCAGAATTTAACTGTTAGCTGTGGCCACCATTTTTATTAAAGCTCATGAAAGCAGTCTCCTTCATTGCAGGTCAGCTATAGCTATTTTGAAAAGATGTATTTGCGGCTGAAATGTAACAAAGGATACTGCTTCCACAGGTCACCAAAAAACTGCATCAAGTATGTGCAGTTACATATATGGTGGCGCACTGCCAATTGTGACTGCGTATGGTAGTGCCCATCTGTAATTTGGTCCATCTTCAAATGTAACCATACGTCAGACAGGGTAACATTTATATTTCGAGCTACACAAAATCCATTTCGACAGAAAACACTGTATGTTGAGTGGGTATATCAATACTTGTAACAATGTAGCACCATTCGTAACAATTTATTGCATCCAGGGTTTCCATTTCTATCAAGATTTAATACAATAACCATATGACATCCATTTTAATTGTGCTTGAAGGGTATTCAGTTCTTTGCACTGGAGCTGAACTTCCAATGAAGATGTAAGTCTGGAAAGGAGAGGGTACTTTGCTCTTCATCTCCTCCAACCCCACATATATGTAGTACAATGTCATACCAGGAAGTGTGGATGGAGCAAGCTCATTCACATTTTCTGCATCTGTCCTTTACCACACCCATCATAAAGTGAGTCTTTGCTTCAATTTAAATTGTGAACTAGCACTGGAACGGTCCTTCCTTCCCACAAATCCATTATCTCACTGATAAAAAAATGTTTCTACAAATTAAATAATGCAAGCTATATTAGAACATGAACAGTGCCATTTTATTTGAAAGGAAGAACCACAATATCTTCAGCCTTGCTACATAAAACATTCAAGGTTGTCAAGGCTTCTAGGTTAAGGTGAACGATAAGGTGGGCTTGGCTCAATACATTGAACGTTCTAAATACATGGTCCGTTTTATTGAAGCCAGACTTCAGACAAATTTTTTTTTTTTTTTTGGATATAACTGAGAAATTCAGGTCAGGTTTTTTTTTCATTACTATTAGCTACCCAGTATCCCTACCTTTCAGAGGAACCTGAAATGAAGAGAAATCTCTAGAATAGATTTAAAGACAGCAGCAAAACCACTTTTTCATAGCAACACAGGGTTAGCAACTCTGTTAAGTTATTATTGCTGTCTGTGAACATGTTTCAGCTCAGTTCTAACTGAACAACTGAACAAATCTTTAGAACGGTAATGGAAAGGTTGAGTAATAGCTTTTCATACATTTACAGACATATGTGCACAGATATTTGACATTGCTTTTATTAATAGCCATACTGTATCATTAGATGGCACAGTTCCTTATAATTAGACTTCATATTCACAATTAGCACATTTTGTCCTTTTTCTCACAAGGTCACATAAGAGTTACTTGTCACTGTTATTTTCCAATAATCAGTACAAAAATTGTACTTAATAATTCAGTGTTTGATTTTATCATTATATTAATGTTGGCATTTCTTTAAGTTTATTGGACATTACTTATCCCCCGTACACACGATCAGATTTTCTGACAACAAATGTTGAATGTGAGCTTGGCTGAAAGTATGTTGTCAGACTTTCCATCAACAAATGTTGGCTAGCAGGTTCTCAAATTTTCCGCCAACATAACTTTGTTGTCGGAATTTCTGATCGTGTGTACACAAATCCATCGCACAAAAGTTCCACGCATGCTCGGAATCAAGCAGAAGGAGCCGCACTGGCTATTGAACTTCCTTTTTCTTAGCTCGTCATACGTTTTGTGTGTCAGCACGTTCCCATGGTCGTAATTGTTGGCCAGCATTTGTGTGACCAGTTGTATGCAAGACACGTTTGAGCCAACATCCTTCAAACAAAAATCCATGGTTTTGTTGGCGGAAAGTCCGATCGTGTGTACGGGGCATAAGGCTATCATTTGTAGGCTTCCCACTGCATAACAACATTTGAAACTCAGATTCTTGGAAGTGCTTGCTTTTTCTATATTGATTTTCCCTTTAACACTTGATCATCATAAGCCTTGCTTGAACTGGTGACATGACCTACAACTATTGAGTGTGTGGATACCATGTGGCTGTGCTCTAAACAAAAATTATTTAATGTGTATCCAAAAACTGTATAAATTCAGAAGCCAACTTAAAGGATAACTGTACTTTTAGTAGACTTATTCTATATATGTTAAATTAAAAAAAGGCACCCCTTTCCTAACTGCAATTTATAAAAAATTGGGGGGGACATTTAGAAGTGTCTACTATTTCATATAAAAACAAAAAACAAAAACATAAAAAAAACTCTGATCTTGTATGATTTTCATAAAAAGACACCCTAGAGAAAACTGCTCTCCATGGAAAACATTGCTGTGCATTTTAAGCATGCCTCTAAGCTTTACAAATCCTGCGGGACTGTCCCAAGATTTGAACACAATTCCACAGTCTTACACCAAGTGATGAAAGTGTTGTTACAGCACGCAGTAGTCTCTTCTATCAATTTCCACTAAAGGCAATGGGCTGTTTGCTATGCAAGGAAATGTATACTTTACAAGGCAATTTTTCTTTAGCTTATTGACGTGGTGAAAATTCACTTTGCACAAAACACCCAAGGAAATGCACAAGGAATTTTTTTTAAAAAACAGTATTTTTGCTTGCACATGATTGGATGGTGGAAGTCAGCAGAGTGTCATCTTATTTACTAAGCATACTAGCAGAAAATTCCCCTGCAAAGTTCAAATTTCCATTGTAAAGTAAAAAGTAATTTTTTTAAAGTTTAAATGCAGTATTAAGTCCTTAAGCCCATCTTGTATGTCACTACGTTCGTAATTGTTGACCAACATTTGTGTGACCATGTGTATGCAAGACAAGTTTGAGCCAACATCCTTCAAACAAAAATCCACGGTTTTGTTGGCGGAAAGTCCAACCGTGTGTACGGGGCATACGGCTATTAATTGCCTAACGTGTAAATGCAGTATTAAGCCCCCCCAATATATATATATAGATATATATATATCATAGTTTACCAATTCTTAGATGTGGCTGCATTTGTTTGCCTTTTAAAAGATTTCTGCCTTTAATTTCACCTGTTGTATTTTTCAACCTTCTTTAACAGACCAAGCTGTCCAGCAAAAGCAGTTTGGCCTCATTCACACAGACAGTTATAACCCAATACCCCCCCCCCCCCCCCTGCTCAGCCACGGGAAGCTTAAAAAGGCAGTGGTACACATGCTACAGCAAATTTAATTTGGCTTCTCGAGTTTGATAGGTGGCACTGCCTGTCAAATTCACTAACTGAAATCAATTGAACCATGCTGCAACCACGAACCAAATGCTTGGTTGGATGTTGTGACATGTTAGTTCCATGCAAAATCATTGTATATATGAACATGCTGCTGTGTATAAAGTATGCACTTATGGTGTTTACATGAAAGGTCATGTAGTTTCTTTTAGGTTTCTTTGTGTGTGTTGTATGATTTTGAGGATGTGGTGCCATTAGGTTGAAAGGTAAACATGGTATTGCTACCCCTTTTTTTTTGGTTCTACCAGTTACAGCTTTCATTGCCCTTTCTTGCCTTAGGATGACAAGGCTCCATAAGCAGCTCTCTAAACAGAACCAGTATAAGCCTCAGAATATACTGGTTATAAACCTCAGAATATACTGATTTTGTTGGCTCCAGGTTATCATTCTGATCCTGGCTTCACTATCTTCCAAGTCACTCACCTGGAACAAGCATGCAGAATAGAAGTTCAGAGCTTTCCAACTCTACTAGTTGTGTGCCTGTTGCAGGTCAGTGCCTTGTCAGACTGATGACCCTTGAACCCTCAACAATCACAGGCAGGTATGTACTGCCCATTGCGGACTACCGGGAGTTTCCCAGTGGGCCAATGGCTCAGTTGGCTGGTTTGCTCTATGTGTCTCTCCCTCCCCCTCCTGTAAACTCTCAGCTGCTGGAGGGAAAGACACACAGGGTATCACTCTGTAATTGCCGTGCCGATCATCCTCCCCATCCTGTTACAAGTTTGCAGTCCGGGTCTCCTGCGTGTCATAATGACAAGCAGGCAGAGCCAGATGGAGCAGCAGCAGTGCTTCCACCCCTAAGCCCACCCCTGTGTGTGAAAAATATATCCAAACTGCAATGTCTGGAGAACTAATAACATAACACTAAGATGCAGGGCTGGATGATGTTATTTCAGCGTCCCAACTCCTAACCCTTACTATTATTCCAATTCCAAAAAAGTCAACTGTGGGAAGTTTAGACGATTATAGACCAATAGCACTGACCTCAGTACTAATGAAATGCTTTGAGAGGTTGGTCTTGAAATATTTTAAAACTAGATTATCAGGTAGTTTAGATCATTATCAATTTGTGTATAGGGCAAATAGAAGCACAGAAGATGCGATAGCTTTAGTGCTGCATGGGGCACTTAGTCATCTGGAGAATTGGGAAAATGACATAAGGGTGTTGTTTATAGATTACAGCTCTGCCTTTAATACCATCATTCTAGATCAGTTGGTTAAAAAAATAAAAAAATTGGATTTGCAAAAAGTTTATACCATAGCCCACAAGGGCTCCTTGAACGTTAGTGCCCAAGAAAATATGTACAAGTTATTATCCAGATGGTACCAAACACCGTCTATATTACATCGATCATTCCCTACTACCTCTGCCTTATGTTGGAGATGTCACACTGGTTTGGGCACTCTCGAGCATATATGGTGGTCTTGTCCTTCTCTTCAACTATATTGGACAGAAGTGCATCGCCTTACTCAAGTGATCACCACTTATTCACTTGACTTTTCCCCTGCTCAATTATTGTTACATGTTTCAAAACGATCCAAGAGGGCCTACATGGGTTCGTTAACTATGCACCTCCTCATGGCGGCAAATTTATGTATTCCTGCCAAGTGGAAATCCTCAGATCCACCGTCGCTACGAGACTGGTTCCGTAGAATAAATAGGACAGCAGAATTAGAGGAACTGATCCACCAATCGAAAGATACCCCTTCAAAATACACCAGCACCTGGTCCTGTTGGTTACACTTTCGCCATACTGCTGAATACAGTTCGGTGATCCCTTAAATTGATAATGAGTGTGTTCTCTTCTCCCCCTTGATAGGTCATTTCTTTCCCACCCCTTTTTATTTATTTTTTTTTTCTTTTCATTTGGTGAAACCTGAGGAACCTTTTCTTTTTTAAGTTGTTTAAACAGCCGATACATGTGATATTACTTAAGACATTAACAGGCATATGATTATTGTTTTTGTTCTTTATCTTTTTTACAGCGGTTGCATCCGCGTTTTCTATTCTTTTTCTTCTTGCATTTATGTAATGTCATATTGTGAGTTTATGAAAATTTAATAAAAATTACTCTTAAAAAACAAACAAAAAAAAAACAAAAAAAAAATAAAAAAAATTGGATTTGCTGCTCTTTATTTGTTTTTGGATAAGGGATTTTTTGGTCTCACAGGTGGTCAAATTGGATACGTTTTTTTCTTCCCAGCGAGAAATAAGTACTGGAGCATCGCAGGGTTGTGTGGTAAGTCCCTTTCTCTATGCACTGTACACATTTGACTGCACCCCCAATTATGACACCAATAGTATAGTTAAGTTTGCCAATGACACTACCGTATCACTGGAGATGATGAGGAGCAATACAGAAGACAGGTCGATAGGATAGTGAAATGATGTAGCGCGAATAACCTGATCCTAAACATAGGGAAAACAAAGTAACAATAGATTTTAGAAGGAGCAGGCCTGAACCAGCACTGCTTTTTATTAAAGGTGTTTTCGTGGAGCGGGTCTCTACCTTTACATTTTTGGGAACATGCATTTCTGAAAACTTATCATGGACAATCAAGGTTAAAGCCATTATTAAGAAACTGCAACAGCATTTTTATATTTTTTGCGACTCCTTAGGAAGAATGTAAGGTACTAGAGACCTTCTATCACTCTGCCATTGAGAGTACATAACGTATTGTATTCTAGTTTGGTATCCTAGTTGTACGCAGGCAGGTGAGAATGCTCTAAAGAGAGTGGTTCAAACAGCACAGAAAATTGTAGGGTGTGAAGAAATAGAGAGAAATACATGAGACTCGTTGCCTTTGTAGAGCAGAAAAAATAGCGAGAGACCAGACTCATCCTTATTGTAATTTCTTTGAATTATTGACAACTGGAAGATGTTTTTTAGGTGATTAAAACAAGGACAGATAGATTTTAAGAGTGCTTCTTTCTCAGGGCTATTAAGGCTATCATTGCAAGAATGAAATGAAAGAGGTTACATTGTCTTTATTTATTGTCTTGTTTAATTTTTAATATGAGGACCCTTTCTATACTTTTATAATATGGGGACACCTAACCTGGCTCTATATACAACCTAACCTTGCTCTATGTACCACCTAAGTAGGCTCTATATACAACCTAACCTTGCTCTATATACCACCTAACCTGGCTCTATATACAACCTAACCTGGCTCTATATACCACCTAACCTGCCACTATATACCACCTACCCTGGCTCTATATCACCTACCCTGGCTTTATATCACCTACCCTGATTCTATATCATCTAATCTGGCTCTATACCACCTGAACCTGGCACTCTATATCACCTAACCTGGCTCTATATCACCTAACATGGCACTCTATATCACCTAACCTGGCCAATGAGTCTGTAGCAATATTCCTGCACGACGTTAGCCCTCCCACTTCACTTGTTCACTTGTTTTTGTGCGTGTTTGCAAAATTAAAGTGGGCCAGTCTGGATGAAGTCCAGGACCAAATTTTTGTCCCAGTCCAGCCCTGATGACAGGTGTGATATCTCTTTACATATAGGTGCACAAAAATATATATTTTTTACAAAAATCTAGAAGAATTACAGAGGGTTTAAACATTTTTTATATCAATTATGTTATGTGGTGAGCATTTTCCTATCCAAAAAATGTGTTTAAATTGCTGCAGATAGAGCTTCTACGCACAACCTACCACAGAAATTCAATAGCTGTATTCAGCCTCCACTGTATGACTCATATTCCCTGTGTACTTGACTTTTCCTTGTGACAGAATTATTCAGATGTTCTCTTATTCTTTTCAGATGTGTAGGCTGATTATAATGTGGGCTAACATTTGGTACAGGCAGAGAATGGTAATTGTGGGGGAGTTAAATGTGTTACATGGTCACATGGCTGAAAGAAAATGTAATTTCTGTTCTGTCATTTGTAATGCAATCCACAAAAACGAAAATCAACTTATCTATCTATATATCTATCTATCTATCTATCTATCTATCTATCTATCTATCTATCTATCTATCTATCTATCTATCTATCTATCTATCGATCTATCCATCTATTAGTAGGAGTGCTTTATTGAAAAAAGAGTAACACAAATGAAATACAAAATAAACCACTTGACTTGTGAGTGTTATACAGAAAGAAATTTTCAATTCCAGATGAACAGAATAGTCAGCTAGACATTCCTAAACACACAATGAGCTTTACCGCATCACATGCAATTTCCAGGAAAAATCCAGGGCACCGGAAGAGATACAGTGGGGAGGGGGAAGCTAAGGGGAGAGGGAAAGAGAAGAGAAAGGAGAATGGGGGGAGGAGGCATTCACCCAAAGCTCCACCCAAGAGTATAGATCCCAGAAGTCAAAGCAGTCTCAAACACGAAACCCGCTACAGCGATGTCCAAGGAAACCACACCTTATCATATTTCCAAGGGCAGTCTCTATTTATATAGATAAGTTTATACATATGAAGAGCAGAATCAATCATGGTCTTCCAGGAGGAAACTGCAGGAGGGTCCGCCAAGTTCCACTTTAGCAGTATTTCTTTCATAGCATAGTATAATAAATAAGATATCGGCAGTTTCATATGGTGTAAGCGTTGTGTGTCTTCATGAATTCCTACCAAGGCCAATTCAGGTGAGAAAGGTAGATACATTTGCAAACTAATAATTATCTATCTATCTATCTATCTATCTATCTATCTATCTATCTATCTATATTTATATCTATATACTGTATTTGTCTATCTATCTACAGGTATATGTGACTGTTGTACTGATAACACCGGTACATTCCAATTTACAGGTACATGTCAACTGCATCCTTATACACAATTGACCTAGACATTTGCGGAATAGAGAGCTGAAGCACTGCAATTCACAGAACAATGTTGATGAGTGAAGTGCAAACACTTATAACAGCTGGTCAAAAATTATATTTTAAAGCATCCGACATCAGTAAACTGAAATAGGATTAGTTAGTATGGGTGATTGGATTTTGTGCATCATTACTTAACCACTTGCAAACGAGTTGTACCACCACCCCCTTCCTTTAGAATGTGAGCTCTACGAGCAGGGTCCTCCTCCTCCTGGCGCTATATAAATCGTGTATAATAATAATAATAATAATTATACTGCGGCAGGTCAGCTCGTTCCCACAAAATCGTCCTAACTGTACATCGGCTCCTTTAAGAGCTATTGCAGGCGCACGCTCTGCACAGCGGGGAACCTTATGCGCATGGCCGGCGGGCGCGATTGGGGTCACAACAAACAGAACGGTGATTCCTGTATGTAAACACACAAATCCCTATTCTGACAGGGGAAGAGAGACAGATTGTCTGTTCCTAGTAATTAGGAACAGCGGTATGTCTTCTTCTCTAGTCAATCCCATCACCTCACAGTTAAAAACACACATGAGGGAACACATTTAATCCCGAGATCGCCCCCTAGTTTTAACCCCTTCCCTGGCAGTGACATTTACATAGTAATCAGTGCATTTTTATAGCACTGATCGCTGTATAAATGTCAATAGTTCCAAAAATGTGTCAAAAGTGTCTGATCTGTCCGCAGATTGCCATCATTACTAGTAAAAAAATTAAATAAATAAAAATGCCATAAATCTATTCCCTATTTTGTAGATGCTATAACTTTTGCCCAAACCAATCAATATACGTTTATTGCGATTTCTTTTACTAAAAATTTGTAAAAGAATAGATATTGGCCTAATCTGATGAAGAATTATTTTTTCAATTTTTGTTTAGGATATTTATTATAGTAAAAAGTAAAAATTGTCGCTCTTTTTTTTTATGGTGCAAAAAATAAAACCACAGAGGTGATCAAATACCACCAAAAGAAAGCTCTATTTGTGGGCAAAAAAAGTAAATTAATCTTGTGTGGGTATAGCGTCGTACCGCTGCAAAATTGTCATTTAAAGCAACGCAGTGCTGTATCGAAAAAAAAAAAAGCCTGGGCATTAAGGGGGGAAATCTTCCGGTCCTTAAGTGGTTAAGTTAGAATTACCTTAAAGGCTTCACGTTTTGGGAAAAAAATGATAAATGTGCATATTTACAAAATATGTAAATGTAGAAAAAAAATACATTTAACCAGCCTGGAAAGCATTGCACCTGTGATCAATCAGACTCTGCTGAAGAGCAAGAAGATCAATGAGCTACAAGTGTCCCCACAGTTCATTGAGAACTACAATGGCAGACGGTAGTTATAGTTTGTTCACAGAACTCTGTGAATGAATGACTTGGCTGCTTGGGCAGAGCCCTGCACAGCTGCACAGGTGCAGGGGAGAAGAACCCCCACCCACTATCACAGTGGTAGGACCGAGGGGGTGCCGGGGGACTTGAGGTGAGTGAACAGTTGGATGGATGTTTGGCTGAATCTCAAACGTATAGGATGTTCACCAGGAATTGCTCTGAATTGCTCTGAAGAATGTATCAAATACACTTCCGGCGACGACGACAGCGGCGACAGAAGACCGGGCCACCGTCTGTAAAAGAGCTATAAGAAGGCGCGGTGGCCCGGCAGAAGAACCGAAGAGGCGGACAAGACCCCCGAAGTCGGAAGAAGAGGCCGGCAGCGAGGAAGAAAGCAAAAGAGCTAGCAGAAGATAGTGGAGGGGTCCGGCGAGAAGACCCCCGAAGACGAAAGACCCCCGGAGCTGTGCAATAAACTATTTTTACCCTGTGTTGTGTTTTTTTGTACTTTTTTTCACAGGTGAATGGGTAGGGGTACATTGTACCCCATACTCATTTACATAGGGTGGGGGGCCGGTATCCTGGGGCCCCCTTATTAAAGGGGGCTCCCGGATTCCGATAAGCCCCCCGCCCGCAGACCCCGACAACCAACAGCCAGGGTTGTCGGGAAGAGGCCCTTGTCCTCATCAACATGGGGACAAGGTGCTTTTGGGGTGGGGGGCCGCGCGGCCCCCCCTTCCCGAAGGCACCCCCCATGTTGAGGGCACGCGGCCTGGTATGGCTCAGGAGGGGGGCCGTTCGCTCGTCCCCCCTTTCCTGGCGGGGGGAACCCCACAACGATTTTTTCGGCGCTGGGGTTCCCCTTTAAGTCCATACCAGGTGACGGGGCCAGCGACGTCTCCTTCGCAGGCCCCACCTACCTGGAGACCCGCTCGAAATGAGCGGACTTTCCTCCGCGTGTGTGGGCGAGTCCGTTCATTTCAAAAGTAGGGCGGATAGTACGGCGGACTTAGTACGCCGTATTAGTCCGCTGAAAAAGTGCCGTGTGTGGGCAAGTAGCCCATTCGGAAAGTCGGACGGACAGTCTGGCGGGAAGTCCGCCAGACTAAGTCCGTCGGATAGTCCGCTACGTGTGTACGGGGCATTAGACAGAGTGAAGATGGATTAGAACCTGGAAGTACCCTTAATACCTGGAAGTACCCTTAATACCTGGGAGTACCTTTAACACATGGGCGTACCTTTAATACTTGGGAGTAACTGGGGGTGCCTTTAGTGCCTGGACGTACCTTTTAGTATCAGGGAGTACCCTTTAGAACCTGGGAGTACCTGTTTGTACCTGGGAGTAACTTTACTACTTAGGAGTAAGGTACTGAGAGTGTCACAGGGAGAGTTGGGAGTAGTGTAGGGTACCAATAGCAAGTCTTCATTATTATCCCCACTAGAATAGCAGTAAAATTTCCCAACAGGATTGGTGATGCCACTCAGTGCGCATCCTGATCCATGTATGCGTTCCTTGATGAGCCTGGAGAATCAGGTAGCAACACTAAGAAGCATCGGCAACCTGGAAAGGAGCTTGGACATTACCCAGCAGGTGCTAGCAGGGGCCAGCTTAGAGGAGGTTGGAGACATAGGGGCACAGGAGCCAGAAGTAGGTTGCTGGCTGACGTAGGCCAGTGCTGAGTTGGTACACCCCAACAAATATGGCAAGTTGCATGATGTTGGAGATATCATCTGAGGGGTGGCAGTGCTGGAGCAGGCGCCCTCCCCTAGCTGCCAGGGGAGTGATAGCTCCAGTAAGGAGTGGGGCAGAGTTACAGGAAAGGTTAGACAAGTGCTGCTAGTGGGAGACTTAATAATTAGGAGGACAGAGAAGGCAATCTGTCAGAAAGACCATGGTCGCCGAACAGTATGTTGTTTACCAGGCGCTCAGGTTCAACACATTGCGGATTGGGTGGACAGATTATTGGGCGGGCTGGGGAGGACCCAGCAGTCATGGTACACGTTGGTACCAATGACAAAGTGAGAGGAAGGTGGAGAGTCCTAAAAATAATTTCAGGGACTTAGGGAATAGATTGAGGAGAAGGACCTCCAAGGTAGTCTTCTCGGAAATACTACCTGTACCTCGAGCCCCACCAGAGAGGCAGCAGAAGCTTAGACAACAGAACAAGTGGCTGAGGAACTGGTGTAGGAAAGAGCGTTCCCGGAGAACTGGGCTGACTTCTCAGTCATTTACCAGCTCTTTAGTAAGGACGGGCTGCACCTTAATGGAGATGGTACACCTCTATTGGGAAGAAAGATGGCCACAAAGTTGGAGGGGCTTTTAAACTAGGCATTGGGGGGGAGCAAAGGATTGAGGGCAATAGTGGAGTCAGCAGTAATAATACAGCTGTAACATCAAATCCCAGGGTGAATGCGTGGAAAATTCCAAAACAAAGCCCAAGGAAACACAAGTACTAAATAATATGCACTCATACAACACTAGGAGGTGTGAACACAAATTCTAGGAGCCTAGCTAATAAAATAGGGGAAATTGAGCTGCTATTACATTAAGAGGACTCAGACACTGTGGGAATAACTGAAACTTAGTTTGACAGCTCACATGATTGGCTGGCAAATATCCAGGGTTGTATCGGAAAGACAGGGTAGGTAGAAGAGGGGGAGGGGTGTGTCTATATGTAAAGAAGGATGTAAGGGTAGTAAAGAGGAGTCACATTATGAATGGGATGAGGAGAGGGGGGAATAAGTGTGGGTAGAACTTCAAAGAGAAGTAAGTGGGAAATTAATAGAGGACTTAGAGGAGAACTTAAATTGGTGGATTCCCTGAAAAAAGAATGCCCTATTGGATCTATTACTTACGAATGATCCAAGTCTGATTTCAGATCTGGCAATACAGAACAACTTGGGATCTAGCGATCATAGGATGATCACATTTAGTGTAAATCATAGAAAAAGGAGGCATGAGGGAAGCACAGGAACACAAGCCAATATTTCTGAACTGCGGTCATTACTACATGGCATCAATTGTAACCAAATCCTAGAAGCATTCAACACAGAAGAAAAATGGGATTGCATATTAAACAAAGGTATCACACAGTGCATTCCAATGGGCAATAAATATAGAAGAGTGAAGGTTAAACCTGGGTGGCTAAACCATAATGCAAAAAGCCTCAATGAAGAGAAAAAAATGGCCTTTAAACAATATAAAGTGGGTGGGTCACCGTTAGCATTCCAACAGTGCAAGGAATGCAATAAGAAGTGTAAGAACGCAATCAGGATGGCTAAAAAAGACCACGAGAGACACATAGCTGAAGAGAGTAAAAAAAATCCAAGGAAGTTTTATAGCTTTAGTAACAGTAAAAAAGCAAATTCAGAGCACATTGCCCATATGAAAGACGAGGATTGGAGGATGGTTACGGATGACACAGAGAAGGCAACTGTATTGAATGCCTTCTTCTCCTCAGTTTTTGCACAGAAAAAGGAGGGGTATACCGACAGCGACAGTACTGTTAGTGTCACATCATAGGACATCATGGCTAACAGAGGCCAGAGTGAAGGAAAGACTTAAACTTAATACAAATAAATCACCAGGACCAGATGGCTTATGCCTCATACACACGATCGGACTTTCCATCAACAAAACCATGGAATTTTGTCCAAAGGGCGTTGGCTCAAACTTGTCTTGCATACACACGGTCACAGTAATGTTGGCCAACAATTACGAATGTAGTGCCATACTAGACATACTATATGGTTTTTCAGCTCATTAGCGCCACCCTTTGGGCTCCTTCTGCTAATTTCATGTTAGCAGAAGTTTGGTGAGTGTTGATCGCACTTTTCTTTTCGTGTTTTTCATTTAGCACTTTTCAATTAGTTTCCGAATGACCGTTCCTCAACCAGACGTGTTGCGGAATCGGACGAGATAATGTGTTATTTATTATTGGCCTTGGAGTTATTGGTTTGAAATGATTTTTATGGTTGAATAATGATTTGATTTGGTATATTTTCCATATTTTTGGATGCATAGATTGCAGTTTTTGGTTAAGTTCTATTGGCAGATAGTATGTCTATTTTTTTTTATGCACTATAAAAAAATGATGTAGAATAATACTTGGCTATGTGTTTTACTTCAAATGTTAATTTGGGAGTAGGCAGTTACATTTTAAAAAATACTATGTAAAATTGACAAGGGACACCAACATAGTTGTATCTTTGATCTTAAAAACTAGGGATAATAGTGTTGTGATAATTTGCACAAATAAAATAAAAAAAACATAATAATATTATTCTTGATATCACTAGAAAAAAAAGCCTTTGAAAATTTGTTCCCAATAACTCCATCGGTATAACCAGCAAAGCAGCTTCATTATTATGCCATTAAAGAAGAAGAGAATTGTGCGCTGCATTTGGAGATTTCATAATTTGCCATGTCACGATTGTTAATTTTCCATTACTAACGCTAGTTTACAAGACCGACCGCTTCTGTTTCCGAGCATGCGTGTTTGTACTTTAGACTTTTGTCCGACAGACTTGTGTATACATGACCAGAAAATCCGACAACACACATTTGTTGGCGGAAAATTTGAAAACATGCTAGCCAACATTTGTTGGTGGAAAGTCTGACAACAACTGTCCGATGGAGCATGTCACGTCCATTGATATCCCGTGATGGGAGATAGCACATGTTGACACACTGTGTGTTTTGTGGGTTTAGAAAATAACATTTTTGGAACTACACACATTTTCGGCAGGGGATTATAAGTGACATTTAATAGTTCTGCCTCTACGTGTCAGTGGCTTCAAATTTTGGCTTTTAGAGGGGTAAGATCACCCCATCTGAGGAAGGCAACAGCAACACAGTCTTGGGATACTAACATCTCATTTGGCCTTTACTTTACCAAACTCGAACTTTGTAAGTTCCTGAGTTAGGGATGTATATCTAATGTTTTCTAACATGCCTGTTTAGCCACAAAAAAGAGAAAAGGGTAAATAATGCAAAACATACATGTTATACACCAAGATGTTGGTTTGTTTTAAAACCTTAAAAAGCACATGTGAATCTGCTTTGAGTTATATGTTGTTTTCTAAACAATGTGTGGCTTATTATTTCAATGCTCAATACCAGTGTATCTGTTAAGTTGTAGTTACAGTGACAATGTTCACTTAAATGTGGCCAACTCTGGCAAATGTTATGCCTCCAAAAAAATTAAAGGGGTTGAAAAGCCATAATGTTTTTGAACTTCATGCATTAGATCCATTAATAACCAAAACATTGTGTCTGTGTAGCAGACCCACAGCACACCATAATAGTTAGCTGAAGAAGATCTTGTCACCTCATGTAGCAAATAAGGAATGTTTGCACTATTGTAGCAAGTGTCCAAAATAAAGGCCATTTGTGAAAATATTACACAGATAAGAAACACAGACAACAGTAGTTCAAATGAAATATGAGTTTAGAATCAAAGAAAAATGTTCCTGATTAGCTGAAATTTGCTGCAAGCCACTGCCCCTCTACCCACAAAATAATCCAGGTATTTTTGCCATAGATCTCTGGCCTTTTGGGAGGGCAATCCAGCACAAGCATTTTCTAGAACTGTCATCATGGCCACAGATGGCCAAGCTGCAGCCTCTTCAGCTGGGCCTGCCGTTGCAGGGCCCGCGTCAGTTGGCACTGAGGCAAGGTAGCTGCTAGCATTTTTCCTTAAAAAATGATGAAGTATACAGCAGCACAGTACCACATGGTTTTAAAAACAGCCTGAACCAACTTAAGAGGCTGCCAAAAGCATTTTGACCACCCCTCTGGCACAAGAGAGCCTGTAATTAAATATTCTCTGCTCTGGGGTAAGGTTGCTCATAGGAAACAGCTTCATAAGCTGTTCCCCCCGAGCAAAGGCCTCATCTGCAACAAAAACAAAATTGAGGACCTCAACATTCTCCTCAGCAGGTGGCAAGTTTAAGGTGCCATTCTTGAGCCATAAGAATGGCATAATGACTCCTCCATCAGAGTTACGACCGTTCTTCCCAACATCAAGAGACAAAACTCATATGTGGTAGACACTACAGCTAGCAGGACTATGCTGCAAAAGCCCTTATAATTGAAATAATATGAGCCAGAGTTGGGTGGTGGGACAATCCGGACATATTTTCCATCAATAGCACCACCACAGTTGGGAAAATCCCACTGATGATGGGACAGGGCTCCAACATCCTGCCATTGCTGTGGGTTGGAAGGAAACTGTGGATTAAAAAAAGAAAAAAAAAGAAATGACTACTTCTGCACATAACATTGCAAGCAGAGTTGACACAAACATGCTTGGCCAATGTAAGGATAAAACTTGTGTATTTAAAGACTAAAGTGTAAGGTCAACTTATCTTATTCCTCACCCCCTCTGGTGGCCCATTATAAAAATGTTATGGTGGGGAGGAGGTAATGGGTAGATATTTTGGACAGGTAACCCTCTCCACTTCCATGAGAGCTGTTTGCAGAAATAATGTGTGGTACTTTGGCCAGCCTCTCCTTACTTACACTATTGACAGCCCAGTGGACAGGTAAGAAGTGTCATCATCTAAAAATAGGTATACACACTGTACAAATTGCAGCACATTTGGACATTCTGAAATAAACTAACAATATAATAGGAGACAAAAACTTTGTATGTTACAATTTGAAGGTAATCAGGCAGGCCCTTGCACTACATGGTTTGGTGAATTAAGCCAGAAATATGAACACAAAAGAGGGATAATGTGTATGGGTTTTGCAAAGTCAGCAGATAGAGTATTTGTATCGGTTGACTTAGAATTTTTTTTGGGGGGGGGGGGGTTCACAATTTGATTGTGTCAAAAAAATGGCGTCTTGCACTCTGCCTGAATTTAAGGACAACAAGAACATTTGGACACATTTTAGGGGTTGTTTAGGGTAAGCCCAAAAATGTAACTGACAAAAAAACATTGTTAATTTACTAGGCTAGGTGTGTATGGGCCAGGATAGCGTGCTGGGGAGGTTAGTGAAGGAAGATAAGCATGTAGGCCAAAAAGAAGCAGGAAAAGCCTACAGCATGCATGAGGATAAAGAGGACATTCATAGCATATTCCAATGTTGATAATTATGGAATCAACAAAATAATACAAAACATTAGCAAACATTAATACATAGAATGTGATCTTAAAGGTAAAAACTTACCGAAATATATTCCTTGAATAATGGCTGAGCAGGTGTCTGGAATAATGATAATGATAATCCTAGAGCCTGGGGGGAGATCCCAGTTGTAAGCTTGAGGTCGTGGGGACTTCTCCCCGTTGACAAGTACCGCAAGGTGGCTATGAGCCTTTGCTCAGGAGTAATGGCAAGCCTCATGCATGTGTCCTGCTTCTTAATATAGGAGGTCACCAATGCCAAGAGTTAGTGAAAGCAGGGGTCCCTCATTCGGAGATAATTCCGAAAATCATCCGGACTATTCTCCTGAAGCTCCCGCTGCAAATTGGTCACGATTAAGCAACCAATTTTTGGTCCAAGAACGCCTCCTCCTCGTGTTCCTGGGCTAGACTTGGGTCAAAGCAATAACTTCAAGCCCAATAATAGCACATTCTATCCTCCAATTCTGCAACATAGCTGGTTGACGAATGGCCATTCAGAAACAAACTGAAAAGCACAAACTGAAAAGCACGAATCAACACTCACCAAACTTCTACTAACATGCAATTAGCAGAAGGAGCCCAAAGGGTGGTGCCTGATGATTGAACTTCCTCTTTATCGTCTCATAGTACGTCTAGTTGGCATACAATTGTGTACGTTAGTATGCAAGAAAAGTTCCTGGCACAAACCCTTCGGACAAAAGTCTGGTGCTCTGTTGGCCAACAATCTGATCGTGTGTACGAGGCTTAACACATTGGGGTTGGTTTACTAAAGGCAAATCCACTTTGCACTACAAGTGCACTGCAAGTGCACTTGGAGATGCAGTCACTTTATATCTGAGGGGAAGCTCTGCAGATTTTATCATCCAATCATGTACAAGCAAAAATGCTGTTTTGTATTTTCCTTGCATGCCCCCCCTCAGACCTACAGCGACTGCACTTGTAGCGCAAAGTGGATTTGCCTTTAGTAAATGAACCCTCCTGTCTCCAAATTGGCCTCCCATCAATAATTCTATGTATACAATCTGTACAATATTTAGATATTTTCTCCAAAAATAGTCTGATTTAAAGCCTAGGTTTTCTTATACAATCTATGAATGGTGGACAGTTAGATGTCTGATGGGTCTGTTCCCTCCATTCATGGGTCCTGTTTCATTCATTGAAGTTGTATGTCAGTAAGGGAATGCCAATAAGCAAGATGGCTCCTCTGGGCGGATTGCTGTGTGCAGTCACAGGCTTGTTCACTGTCCTTCACCTGCACTTAGGAAATGTGCACATGCTCATTCACATGCATTTATGCACTCAAGCGCACACATGCAGAAGCATTAGTGTACACATGCATGCACATCTCTGACAGATAGTAGCACCAAACAGGCTATTTAAACTGAACCAGTGCTCTCCTCCAGTTTTGTCTCATCTACAGTGTTCCCATGCAACCTGCATTCTGTTACTCTACATTTAATTCTAGTTACTGACCCAGCTTGCCTTGACCATTCCTTGGACCCTGCCTGCACTGACTTCAACTTGTCTCCTGACTTTTGCCTACTCTCTTTGCTTTTGCTGATCTGTTACTGGCCTTGGCCTGTACCCTGACTCAGTTTTCCTGACTCTGCTACTATTCTATCTGCTGCTGATCCTCCACTACAAGCATCTGCCTGCTACCTGTTGGTGCCTCACTAGTCTGCTGTCACCAGTGCCAGTCTGTTCCTGTTTGCTGCTGACCCGCCACTACCTAGCTTATCTGCTCTGCTGTGGCCCACTGTTGCCTTCCTGCTGCTTGGCCTGGCCATTCTATTGGCTTCCTTGCCAGCAAGACCTACAGGCACTCATGCCACTCTCCGCTACTGCACCACCTGTCTCCTCTATTAGGCGCCTGAGGCAGATGTGTAAAAGAGGGCTTCCTCAGCAGGTCAGGCTCTTCCACCAGGTACATGACACTGTAATAACAGCTTTCGTGAATGAAGGAGCTGGATGAAAAGGACAGGCATAGTTGGGCACTCATGATGAGAGCTTGTGATAGCTATGCAGTTCTATTAACCCCTGCCACACAAGGACATTATGGCAACAGGTTTGAAGGAAACATCAAAGGCTGGATTTCTACTGAACTAGAAGTCATAAGCACAGGGGACACATCACACTGAAGGCAAATAATGTCCCTTGTGCTTATTTGTATTTGTTTGTAAGTAAACTTAGGTTTAATTATTTAAAGTTAAATCTATTCACCCTGTCCCTCAAAAAGGGGAAAAAAGCTGCAGTGACAAGTACTTTCATTTTCCATCTTCTACACGGAAAAAAATAATTGTAAGGTGCAATCTGTTTGCTTCGCTCTCAAAAATAATGGACAGTCTGAAAAGGTTTTGAAAGGTGTGAATCAAATCTGTAAAACTTGTTCTTCCTCACCCTATGAAAAAGGAAGCCCATTTTTTGAGCAAACTGTCTGTTTACTCTCTCCCTCATAAACTGCAGTCTTGACAATGAAGGTTTTAAAGTTGCGTTGCAAAGATGTATGCAGTTTTCAACTCCAGTGTCCAAAACAAAGGCATTGATATACAATTTCTGATGTGAAATGCCTGCCTATTTTATCCCTCCAAAACTGCAGACTGTCTACTCCGGTGTGTTAGTTGCATTGCTAAACTGAATGCTTTTTCCATCCCGTGTGCAAAAACATACACATTTTTATTTTCTGATGCTAAATTTCTGTCCAATTGCTCAAAAATTGCACCCTATTCAAAAAGCCTTTTTTTGCTGTTGTGTAAACCTGTATGCTATTTGAATCATTAGTGTCCAAAAATAAAACTATTTTTTTATATGAATGTTAAGTGTCTGTTCAGTCCTTCATAAATTACCATTCTGACAAACTGTCACATTTGTTTCAGCTTTAGTTGTCAAAAGATGACAACTAAGATTGAGCAATTGGATTATTATATCTCCTTCTAAAAATTTAGGTCTATCCAATAAAGGTTTATAACGTGTCCTTCCAAAATGTTCCATTTTTGTTTTAGTCTTTAAACTTAGACAATAGCCCCATTTTTTTTATGTAATCTTCCCACTCTATCCCTTTAAAATAGTGGAATAGGAAAAGGCTTTAAGAGATCTGCATCAAATTTTTACAATGTTTGGGTCTATGTTCTGAAAAAAGACAATGGGCTCCATTCACAGAACCAGAGTGCATGCGGTATGTAGGTGTTCAGACACATTTTCCCTAAATATCGCATGTGATCCTGCAACTGTTAATTCACTATACCGTTTTGTGGTATTTACCACGAAACATTCAAAACTGTCAGTAAATACAGCATGAAAAGGGGTTAAAGTCAATTCTCAGAAAGAATAAAAATAATAAATGCATGTGGTAATTAAGTACAGGGTTGCTGATAAGGGAGTAGCACCAGTTCTCCTGCACAAGGCCCAGACCAGAAGGGGGGCCCAGGCAGCAAGGGAATCGGAATCAGATATGGACAGTAGAGGTAAAGCAGGGGGGGGGGCAAAGTAGAGGAACTGATCCCATGGGTGTCTCTCCCTACCAGCAGCTAAAAACTGGTTTCTCCTTCTCTCCCTCTCATTGGCTTTCAGCTGCTATAGGGCTATAGGGATAGGCACGCAGGGGATTGGTTCCTGTAATTGCTTGCCCCCCATGCCCTCCAATTCCCTTACCTATCCAGGATTCGATCCCCCCTACTGACTGCTAACAATTATGCTGCCAGGAATGATTCCAGGGAGGGGTAGGGGTTAGGAGATATGTGCTAGGATGGTGCTTTGTTTTTGGTTAGAGAGGATTTGTGCTAGAAGGAAGGGGACAGATTTTAAGTTTACCCCACAGCACAATTCATCTCCCCTCCCAAAACACACATATGTTCTAATCTCCCCTCCCCAAATCAAAGAGGTCATCCCTATTCCATCCACCCCCCTATCCCATTCTGGCTCCACCCACAACCCCATCCCATCTTGGCTCCATCCATCCCCCTGATCCCATCTCAGCTCCATCCACCACCTCGGCTCCATCCACCACCACGATCCCATCCCAACTCCATCCATTCCCCCAATCCCATTTCCCATTTCAGCTCCATCTACTTCCCTGATCTCATCCTGGGTCCATCCTTCCCCCCAATCCCATCCCAACTTCATCCATTCCCTGATCCCATCTAGCTCCATCCATTCCCCTAATCCCATTCCAGCTCCATTCATTCCCATGTTCCCATCCCCGCTCCATCTATTTCCCCGATCCCATCTCGGCTGCATCCTTCCCCCAATCCCATTCCGGCTCCATCCATTCCCCCAATCCCATTCTGGCTCTATCCACCACACCAATCCCATCCCAGCTCAATCTATCCCCCTGATCCCATCCTAGCTCCATCCACTGTGGTAGTATAAGGGCAGAGAGCCATGCTGATGCACTAGACTGTTCAGTGCTGGGGGGGGGGTGACTTTATATTTTATCGCAACAGGTGCACCAACCCCAGTGAAGTCACTGATGAAATTATAATTTTAATATCTTTGGGGGGGGGGGCTGTCAGATACAGTAGATTGTACAGCAGCCCTGATTAAGTAATGGTCTAGGTATGCAGTATTTAAAGAATGTAAAAATATACTACGTCCTTTTTTTTCCCACAAACAGAGCTTTCTTTTGGTGGTATTTGATCATCTCTGTGGTTTTTGTTTTTTGCGCTATAAACAAAAAAAGAGCGACAATTTTGAAAAAAAACAATAATTTGTACTTTTTGCTATAATAAATATCCCCATTATTTTTAAAGCAAATTTTTTCTACAGTTTAGGCCAATATGTATTTTTCTACATATTTTTGGTAATTAAAATCACAATAAGCGTATATTGATTGTTTGCGCAAAAGTTATAGCATCTAAAAAATAAGGGAAAGATTTATGGCATTTTTATTATTGATTTTTTTACTAGTAATGGCGGTGATCATCGATTTTTATGGGGACTGCGACATTATGGCAGACAGATCGGACACTTTTGACACATTTTTGGAACCATTGACAAGTACACAGCGATCAGTGCTATAAAAATGCCCTGATTACTGTGTAAATGTCACTGGCAGGGAAGGGATTAACACTAGGGGGCGATCAGGGGGTTAACCGTGTTCCCTTGTGTGTGTGCAAACTGTAGGGAGGTGGGACTGACTAGAGGAGATGACAGATGGTTGTTTCTAGCTAGTAGGAACACACAATCTGCCTCTCCTCTCCTCACAGAACAGGGATTTGTGTGTTTTCATACACACGTCCCTGTTCTGTCTCTCATGCCCATGATCGAGTGTGGTCAGCTGTGATCGCGACCGCCGTCCATGTGCATCAGCTTAAAGGGCCGACGTACAGCTATGACGAGTCGCGGGAATGTGCCGACCTGCCACGGTATAATGACAGCAGCAAGCGGTTAAAGTATACAGAAAGGAAGCTGTTTTAAGTTTTGGATAGAGTGGAGGTGGATTAGAACACCTGTCAGGGTTTTTTGCTTTCTGTGCCCCCATTAGGGAGATTATTATTATTATTATACAGGATTTATATAGCGCCAACAGTTTATGCAGTGCTTTACAACAAGAGGGCAGACAGTACACTTACAATACAAATCAATACAGGAGGGATCAGAGGGCCCTGCTCATTAAATCTTACAATCTAGAAGGGAGGGTCAAGTGGAAACAAAAGGTAATAACTGTGGGGGGTGGGCTGATGGAGAAAATGAAAATACAGTTGTTAGGTGAGGATAGGGTAGGCTTCTCTAAAGAGAAGAGTTTTCAGGGATCGCCTAAAAGCTAATAGACTGGGAGAAAAGCAGACAGATTGGGGTAAGGCATTCCATAGGATTGGAGAGGCTTTGGAAAAGTCCTGGAGGCGAGCATGGAAGGAGGTGATGAGGGAGCTAGAGAGCAGGAGGTCTTGAGAAGAACGAAGAGAACGAGTAGGCTGGCATTTAGAGATTGGGCTAGTGATGTAGCTGGGGGCTAAATTGTGGATGGCTTTGTAAGTAGTTGTTAGTATTTTGAATTTAATTCTTTGGCCAAGCGGAAGCCAGTGGAGAGATTGACAGAGAGGGGTAGCAGACACAGAGAGACTGGCAAGGTAGATGAGTCTGGCAGCAGCATTCATGATGAATTGAATAGGTGATAGACTATGTAGAGGTAAGCCAATAAGAAGGGAGTTGCAGTAATCGAGGCAAGAGATGACCAGCGAGTGAATTAAGAGCTTTGTTGTGTCATTGGTTAGAAAGGGGCGTATTTTGGAGATGTTGCGGAGGTTGAGGGAGATTCACCCTCTCTCTATTTGTCCTGTTTACCATTACCATTGAATGTAAAAGTAAAAGAAAATCACACATTTTGGGTTGTCTCCAGCTAAGTAATAGAGGGGAAATCTGATAACAAAAAAAAGTTGTGCACATAATTCTACTCTGCAGATTGCTCCATAGCTTAGTAAATGAGGTAAATCTTCACTTTGTAAAGAATACCCAATCACATGCAAGGAAAAAAATGCATTTGTGTTTGCACATGATTGGATGATGGAAGTCAGCAGAGATCCCCTAATTTACTAAGCTCTGGACTAACTGCACTTGCAAAGACCTTAGTCTATGTGCCTTTAGTAGATCAACCCCATTACGTTTAGTAAATCCACCCCTTTTCACCAAATTTTTGGAGACTTTTTGTGTATATATAAGCGTATACAGTACATCGTTTACGGCAAACCTCTCAATCAGTCCAAACAGAATACGATGTACGTGCATATCACAATGGTCTAATGCCTTGATAGAACATATGTTATATGTAGCGGGGATACTTTACTTATTCACAATTATATTTAGAGATATCTTTGGCTCAAATATTTGCAAGACACAATGGAAACAGGAATAGACAATTTTTCTTACAAAGGTGTGGAACTTTAGCTGTTAGGAGAGGGGTGAAATCAATTTGAAGCTTTAACGGATAGATGGATACGAGTGACACTTTCAAGAGCATCAGAAAATAATAATGACTATTCTCTAACAAGAAAAAACAGACCTATCCAAAGATATAGCAATGACTTCACCAAATATCACAGCAAAAATTACCTTAAAGCAGGGTTCCTCAACTAGGGTTCCTCCAGAGATTACCAGGGGAAAACAGTATCAAAAATCACACACACAATGCATCCGGAAAGTATTCACAGCGCTTCGCTTTTTCCACACTTTGTTATGTTACAGTCTTATTCCAAAATTGATTGGGTTTATTATTTTTCCTCAAAATTCAATATCCCATAATGACAATGTGAAAAAAGTTTGTTTGAAATCTTTGCACATTTATTAAAAATAAGAAACAAAAAAAAAATACATAACAACATTTGGAAAAAGTAAAGAGCTGTGAATAATTTCTAAATGCACTGCATATAAATACCCTTCCTCTGCCAAAAAAAAAAAAAAAAAAGACAACATTGTATTGATATTGGTGGAAGAAAGGTATTTATATATGTGTGTAATTTTTTATACTATTTTCATTTAATATTTGATATTTCTAAATATACTTAATTGAATTCAGTTGTTTTTGATACATCAATGTGTATCCTGTGAAAGCAACTTCCCTTTGACTAGTATTCTAGTCACCTTTTTTGACTAGAATACTAGTCACACTTTCCAGCAGAATGAATCGCATATGGTAAGATCAGTCGCATACAGATAACAGCTGGGATCTCCTCACACACCAACAGTGCACACACAGCACTGCTAGTCACTGGCTCCTCCTGACCAGTTTCATCACTAGACGCGTGACTTTTTCAAGGGTGTGTGTGAGTGAAGTTTACCCTTAGTTTATAGGTAATATTCAATATACTATCTGCGCAATGGTCTTTTTCTTTTGTTGTTTCATACTGCGGAAGTTCTTTGAAAGTCAGAAGCCAGTCCATGCTAAAGAGCAGCTGAATATATGATAAATGCATTTCTATCATTGGGGTTACTCATGGAAACCTGTCTAAACTCATCAATCACTAAAGACGTTACATTTCTTCACAGCAGTATGCTGTCCTATTGAGATATTTGTGCACTGTGGTTCATCACATTATTATTTCTAATTTTTCTTTATTTTTTATTGTGTTTAATAATTTATCATCACATTGATATTTAGTTTTAGGATTATGGTGAAGGATGTTATGTTATTTATAATAGGCTCCATTTGCTTATTTTGCACTTCATTTTCTGTTGCCTTTGGACACCGAGGCTCCCGCCGGTGCTTTTTGCATCTCGGGCATCACTGTGGGCTCAGTCTTTTCCGCTACACTATGAATTGGCTTTACACACCGATTTGCATGTGCGTAATATGGTCTGACCTGAGACGTACCGCCCACCTAGCATGCTGGCAGCCTCACAACATCTGATGTCATTACACCGTAATTCGCGGTTATACCGGACGCTGCTTGTATGGGGGGATTGTCTGGCAGACGAGACGCACACCTGGCATACAGTTGATCAGTATGGTTCATCACCTGTGCTGGCTCCCCCGATCACCTGATACCTACCAGCCCGAGCCATTGGACCATGTCCACATTCTGGGGGTATACCATGCGATCCTCCCACCTTTTGTAAGCCAGGCAAGCTCAGTTCTCCATTGCTGCACAGTCAGGACCACACAACATCCCAGATTTGGGATATTTACATCAAACGGCAACCATAGGTAGGTACTTTTATGGATCTTGTGTCCTTCTGCCTTCTCACTGCCTCTATTTCCTGCTGCACGGGCAACCCTGACCCGTTGGGAGTGGCAGGCTTGCATCATGATACCCCTTATGGTGACACATCCCCATGCATGCATCTGCATGACATGGTGATGCATTTATACACCTTATGCAGTGCCTTGCAAAAGTATTCACCCCCTTGGCTTTTTTACCTATTTTGTTACATTACAGCCTTTAGTTAAATGTTTTATTAATATGAATTATATGTGATGGATCAGAACACAATAGTCTAAGTTGGTGAAGTAAACTTAGAAAAATATATACATAAAACTATTTTTCAAAAAACTGATAATTAACATGTGCGTATGTATTCATCCCCTTTGTTATGAAGCCCATAAAAAGCTCTGGTGCAACCAATTACCTTCAGAAGTCACATAATTAATGAAATGATGTCCACCTGTGTGCAATCTAAGTGTCACATGATCTGTCATTACATATACACACACCTTTTTGAAAGGCCCCAGAGGCTGCAACACCTAAACAAAAGGCACCACTAATCAAACACTGCCATGAAGACCAAGGAACTCTCCAAACAAGTAAAGGACAGTGTTGTTGAGAGGTCCAAAAAAGAAAAGAAAAGGAGGGCGCACCAAACTAGTGCATTACCACTAGTAAAGCTTTATTCAATAAAACACAGCAAAGTATATACTCACAAACGAGTATTGATAGAAGGCATAATCAATAAACCAAAATCCACTATTCTGAACATCGACAAACCAGTACCTGATGTCGAGTGGATCAAACGATACCTCAAGATGGCTGATGTGTTTCAGGGGAGAACTCCTTTCTTCAGAGCCTAAAACAGGCAATGGCTTCTCACATACGAACACCCCTATATATATATATATGTGTGTGTGTGTTTGTTACTATGTGAAGCTGGTTACACCACATATTGAGGAACTAGACACCAAAGCACAGGAGAAATTATTTTTCATGAGAAGTACAGGGTTAGGTTATAAAAAAATATCCAAATCTTTGATGATCCCTAAGAGCACCATCAAATCTATCATAACTAAATGGAAGGAACATGGCACAACAGCAAACCTGCCAAGAGACGGCCGCACACCAAAACTCATGGACCAGGCAAGGAGGGCATTAATCAGAGAGGCAGCACAGTGATCTAAGGCAACCCTGGAGGAGCTGCAGAGTTCCACAGCAGAGACTGGAGTATCTCTGTACGCTCCATAGTGTTGGGCCACAAAAAACAAAATGACACGTTTCGAGTTTGCAAAATGGCATGTGGAAACTCCCAAAATGTACAGAGGAAGGTGCTCTGGTCTGATGAGACTAAAATTGAACTTTTTGGCTATCAAAGAAAACGCTCGAAACATTGGGACTCCTGTGTATACGCACATTGTTTGGCCTCTCATTGGGAGATCAACCGTGTGTCTCAGAATCTAGCTGTTATGTAACTATTCAGTTTGACTAATTTGTTTTTAGGTTGATATACCTTGTGTACCTATTCTATTTTTGCTTTTTACTCAATACATTTTTGTATATTTTTATACGCTTGTTACTCCCCTTTCTGGTTACTACCCTTTGCCCAAAAAATCCCCGGGGCAATTTGAAATTTTCTCTAAAAAATTCTATGAGCTATTTTACCACAAATTGGAAAATACTGCTTCATGTATGACGCCCAATGTGATTTCTATCTCCATTCACGTCTGTTGGATCTTCCTCTGACATACAATCTTAGCAAATAAGGCGTACATGCTCTCCAGCTAATTCATTTTTTTGGCTAGTGGCTCTGAAAAAGCACCATCTAATATATATTTTAGGATGACTGAACCAGCTTAGTCTCCCCTTGTGGCATTGTGGTCTGGTAGAAACAGATGGTATGCTGCATATTTGTACAATATTTCTAGCTCTTGGCTGTAGCATAATAAACTGAATGTTTACTATCTAAATACAATATGCTCCATCTCTTACCCTGATATAGTGGCCAAGTACAAATGCTTGCAGAGTAAGTGAGCAGTGAGTTTCTACAACATTTAGGGAACCTGTGTTTGAAATATCATATTATAATTGTTTGTTCTTGGAAAAAATTCACTCATCTCTGCCTCTTGCATTGCTGCCTTGGGCCCCAATCAAACTGCTTTCATGCTCTCCAAGCTACTGTGTGATTTTTTAATTTTTTTGCTTTTGTCTCTAAAACATGGCATTGTGATTTTCTGAATTGTTTGTCATAAAAACTACCTCAGCTCTTCAATGTGCGTTTGTGGCTTGGAAGTGTTTTGATGCACTCAAGGATGAGCTGACATTTTGTTCAAATTTGACCATGCAAATATTAAGACATGCAATTTAAGTGATGCTACAATGTGATGTCACTGATGGTGTCCCCAAGAGTCATAATGTTCTTTAACCACTTGGGATTGTATACTCCAGCCAGTACTCAGTAAGTCACCTGGGAAATTAACAATTTTACTAAAGCCATGCTGCAGTACCTGTCATCCCAAGGTACTGGCCATTGGCCTCTCTAACTTTTCGTATCGTTCCTTTTTCCCCTTATAGGTGACTCTGGCATGGGTAGACAGGCTCTCCTATGCCTCCACCCCATGCCATCTGGTTATAGTATCACATATTATGGCTGCAGGCTGCTACCTTCTCTTTCAGCTGGACTGCCCTTCCTGGGACCTTTAAACCTTTCACATCTAAATTACCAGGTGTTTGTTGTGTCCTTCACTCACACTATATATCACTTGATCTCACTCCCTCTTCACCCCTAGCCATAAATTTTTCTTCCTCTCCCCTCCCCCACATTCGCCTTTTCCCTTCTCCCCTCTTTCCCCTTCTCTTGTTTCCCTTCCTTTTCTTTTTCCTCCTTCCCTTTCCTCTCTTTTTTCTCCCTGCTTCCATTTCTTCCCTGTTCTGTTTTCCAACTAACCCACCCCACCTACACCTTCACAACATCCTGCCTCTAAGTTTCCCCTGACTAACCCTAACTTCCACAAACCGTCACCCCCACACCCCCCTCTCCCTTTTCCGTCCCCCCTTTTCCTTCCCTCCCCTTTTTCCCTCCCCATCCCATCACTTCCCAACACTTCACCACGTCCATTTCGCTACATTTCCCCATTTTTTCATCCCCCTACTTTCTTTAATCCACTTATTGTCTTTTGAACACTTTTTTCACGATTTTCAGTTTCTTCACTTTATCATCACAATTGAGTCCACTCTTTCATCCATTTTCACTGCTTGATTTTTCATTCCGCTCCACAATACCATTAACATACCTACTGTCTTTTCACTGGTCCACCATCTTGTGGCTCTGAAGGCCCATGTTAAACCTACCCTTTTTAAAACGGGCAGACTCCTGGCCTGGTTGGCCAAAGAGAGGGCTTCAGTGGCGCATATAGCCAGGATTAGAGGGGAACGAGGTGAGGTGATATCGGACCCCTTTCAAATTAACGCTCGCTTTGTACAATATTACAAGGCCCTATATGCCCCCAGGGAGGTTTTTACTCCGGAAGCACTTGGCCACTTTCTGGACCGAGTAGACTTCCCGCTGCTCTCTGATGCTGACCGTAGCCGCCTGGAGGCTCCGATCTCTCTTGAGGAGGTCCAGGCGGCTATTGCCTCCCTCAAGGTGTCAAAAACTCCGGGCCCGGATGGCCTACCTGCAGAGTTTTATAAAACACACGCTGAAATACTTGCACCAAGGTTCCACGGCCTACTTCGCACTATGTTAGTGGAAGGGAATCTACCGCCCACTATGTCCGAGGCGGTGATTGTCGTTATCCCCAAACCGAATAAGGACCCTGAATGTTGCTCCTCCTACCGCCCGATTTCGCTGCTTAATGTTGACGCAAAAATCGTGACAAAGATTTTGGCAAATTGGCTTAATTCCGTAATCTTGACCCTAGTCCACGGTGATCAAACGGGCTTTATGCCGGGCAAAGGCACTGACATTAACATAAGACGCTTGTATACCCACATCTCCAGGGCTAGGACTGGGCGGGGGTGGGGAGTCGTTGCGTCGCTCGACGCGGAAAAAGCGTTTGACTCTGTTGAATGGCAATTCCTCTGGGGAGTTTTAGAACGCTTTCACTTTGGCCCTAAATTTATATCCTGGATTCGGCTGCTTTATAAAAACCCCGTTGCCAGAATTCGCACCAATGGTACGGTGTCTGCGGAGTTTACGCTGGGCAGGGGCACGAGACAGGGGTGCCCTCTGTCCCCTGGCCTCTTCGCGCTGGCAATCGAACCCCTGGCTATACTTTTAAGGGCATCGGAGGAATTTGAAGGGCTGCGGGTGGGCCCCCTTAGAGAAAAAATTTCGCTATATGCGGATGACGCACTCCTGTACCTTCCTGACGCATCCGCCTCCCTGCAACAGGCTCTGTGTATCATGGAGGAGTTTGCTTCCTTCTCGGGGATTAGGATCAATTGGGATAAATCCTTGCTGTTCTCACTTTCCCAGAACCCTCGAGACGTGACCACGCCGACGCCCCTGAAATTTGTTCACAAATTCCGATACCTGGGGATAGTGGTGCGAGGGGATCCCAAACATTATCTAGATGACAATGTATACCCAATCTTAGATGACCTGATTGCCAAATGCCAAATGTGGAAGTCTTTGCCCTTATCACCGGTGGGTAGAATCAACCTCTTAAAAATGACCTTTTTGCCAAAGTTCTTGTATGTCTTTCGGAACACCCCTACCCCGATCCCAAACTCCTTCTTCCTGAGGGCTGATCGGGTGATCACTTCGTTTATTTGGGCCGGAACGGTACCCAGGGTGGCGAGGACTGCCCTTCAGCTGCCCCTTTCTGCTGGGGGGCTGGCCTTGCCGTGCCTGAAACAGTACTACTGGGCGGCGGTGTTGGTGACGGTGCGGTGGTGGTTTGTGCAATCGCGGTCCAATCCGTCGGTCAACCTAGAGGCGGCCATTTTGGGGTCCTATGCTGCACTTAGTAATCTGGTATTCAGGGGCCCTAAAGCCCACCCAACAGTCACGTCAACCATGGCAACGACGGTGCGTGTGTGGATGCAGGTGTCGAGGAAACTTAACGGCCCTCTTGAGGTCTCACCTCATACGCCGTTGTGGGGCAATCCGCAGTTGCAACACTTCAACTCTATCCCAGATCCTGCACTGTGGGCCAAATATGGCATTACGACCGTACAACATGTTATGCCTAGGGGGGTCCTCCTCAATTTTGACACCCTCAAGGCGGATTTCGGGCTACCGAATAAAATGTTTTTTCGATACCTGCAGCTGCGCCATGCGACACGGGCCCAATTCCCTACCCCAATCTCTATCTGCTCACACCAGATTGAGAAGTTTCTAATTTCCAAATACGCGGATCGTATCCTCTCCTCCACTTCGGAACCCGTGGAGGAGTCTGCGCTTTTTTGCAAGTGGAGGCCTGATATCCCGTCTCTGAGAGGGGAGGACTGGCAGGAGGGGATCCAGAATTATATCCCCCTGATGATCTCTGCACGAGATAGGTACATTCAACTGAAGTTTCTTCATAGGGCCTACTACACTCCACAGAGACTCTCGAGAATATACCCATTGTGCTCTGATAGATGTCCGAAATGTGACACAGCGGTTGGGACATTTATGCATGTAGTGTGGGAATGCCCAGCTATTCAGACCTTCTGTAGGGAGGTGGTGGGGGTTCTGAACTCGGTATGGGGTCTCTCGGTGGGGATGGACCCTGTGGTCCTGCTTTTGGGGGTGTGTGACGGAGTGGTGGTGGGTACACATAAACAACTGTTTGTATTTTATGCGGCATTTTATGCCAGGAAGACCATTCTCCTTAATTGGAAGAAGGCTGACCCCCCTGAGATTTCTCAGTGGAAAGGGTTGATTGACTCCGCTCTTCCACTATACAAACTGACGTATATGAGTCGGAAATGCCCGTCCAAATTCGACAAGATCTGGGGATGCTGGGTGGGAGTATAGATGGTACACTCTGAGGGTGGTTGGTTATTGGGTCTGCGCTATTCTCTTGCATCTATCTGATCAAGTATGGTTACTGGGGGACGAATGTTGTACTGTTGTGGTCTACCTTTTCCTATGAGCTGCTTCCGGGAGCCTGGATTCTGTTCTCTCCCCCCCCTCTCCCCTCCCCCCCCCCTCTCTCTCTCATCCTCCTTTTTTCCTTTTACTCAAATTCCTCTCCTCTGCTTTTTGACCTACACCGGTTGATATGTAATGTCTGATAGAGCGATTGTACACTGAACACTATGTTATGTTGTATTGTACGATGCACTGTTGTATTGTACCAATGTTTTCTTTTTTCCTCAATGGTGATAAATAAAAACATACCTGTTAAAAAAAAAAAAAAAATCCAGTCCATCATGTTTTTTAGCTCCCCCGAGTCGCTGCGGGGGACCCTCTTTTTGGTGGTTACGCCCTGCTGTCAGGGCCTGCCGGGACATGGGTAAGTAGTTTTGCTCTCTCTCCCCCCTTTCATGTACTAAATAAATTTGTTTAAATGTTATGCTATCTTTCATTGTTCATGCCTTAGGGCAGTTATACTGCTCTTTGATCATCTGTTAATTAATTCACAGATGTCCTCCTGATGAAGCGGTCATTGTCCGCAAAACTAGTCGAGTTGTTTCTGTGATGAATTGTCCCACTGTGATCCCCCCCTTCCAGGGGTTAATTATTTTGGTGACATATATGAATTGTTATCATGTTTTTATTTGTAACTGACCATTAATCTTGTATTAATAAAACCTCTTTATATATTTTTTACAATTGTATACCTATCACATATTTATACTTTATTGTTTTACTGTACCACAATATTCCAATTGCCCTCATGTCCTTTGTGGTAGCCTGGCTCCCAATCCTTCATGTCTTTAAAATGGTTATAACTCGAGCTGTAATGGCTGAGTTATCATATATGGTTTTTAAGATGTGTGTGCCTTATAATTTTGGTTTGGTGTGGAAATATTTGGTGAAAAAGACATGAATGTAATGTGTGTTATGATATTGGTTTAAAGATCAAATCATTTATTGCCAATAATAAAAGGCAGCAGCCGATTTCAATCCATTAAAAGTATGTCTAGTGTTTTTTATTAAGTATATTATTAAAGGGTATTATATGAATTATTTAAATACTGTCTATGATCTAATTGCTGGGCAACATAATGCCATTTGGAAACAAGAATGCTTTCTACTCTTTATCATCAACACTATATACTCAGAATCTATTACCCAAAAAAAGACATACTGTATATCAGTGATTCTCAACCTCAGTCTTCAAGTACCACCGACAGGCTATATTTTCAGGTTTTCCTTTACTTTGCACAGCTGCTTTAAATCAATATCAATGACATGGTATTCATAAGAGCAATTTTATCTAAGGGAAGTTCCCAAAACATGGCCCGCTGGGGGCACTTGAGGACTGAGGTTAAGAACCACTGCTGTATGTGAGGAAGTCTGTCACCTATGTAAAAGTAATCAAGCAACTGCAGAGCCGCTCTAGATCACTGTAACTGAACAGCCGATCACCAGTTGTGAAAAGTGGTAAAAGACCAACAATAGAGTGGGTGATGATATCAGACAACAAGCCTTCCCCAGGAAGTTCTAAAGTGTTCATGAAAAGTTTAAAAAAATTTGGGCAGACTCCTCAGCAAGATATATTCCAGATTTAGCAATGGAGGCACAAGTTAAAGTATACCTCATTTTTATTTTTTAAATGAATCAAATCTTTCAATATGTAAGAACCCATTACCACCATCACCACCACACCTCAGGACGGTATTGATGGCATATTGGTCACGTGGTTCCTGCTGAAAGGGAGGATCAATGTTTAGGCAGAGGCACAACAACTCCACCAGACTCTTCATAAGGGAACACATGACTTGGCGCTTGTGCTGACAGGCTTGGGGTTGTGCCAATGAACAAACTGATTTCAATCGACAACAACTGTTTCAAGCTTCTTTTGCATTCCTATTGACTCTTGGGGAGTGAAGCAGATCTGAAGTGAACAACAGCCCATTGACACATACTGCTCTACAGATTGGTTTTCATTAAATAAACAGACATAGCATAAGATATCATGACTTCTATTTTATCTATCCTTATCTAATGTTTTCCTCTTTACTATTGTCAAAAGAATTATAACAAGAAAAAAAAGCACATGGACATGAAGCAGCTCACCAGCATATACCATATTACTACCAAGCCTCTTAATACCTAGGTTCACATCACAACATAATTCTAAAGTCAGGGGGTTTTTTCCATTCTGAACTCCACAATGCTTACTACTGCAAAGTCAATAAAGTGAAAAAAAAATTTAAAATGTTTATTTTCCTTTGCAAGTTATCAGTAGCATGAATGTAAAAAAAGAATGTTGTTTTAAAATATTCTGCAAAACTGTGAAGCAACTTCACATGCTATAAAAAAAGCTTTCCTCAAACCTTCATAAGTGTAATAATTAATGACCTTATTTGTAGAACATGCCACAATTATTTTTAAGGCAAGATATTGTAACAAAAATACATAATTTGGGAAAAGATACCTATTCCATTTTTCTACACATTTATCTATTAATTTTAAAATTTAAATACATATCAAAGTAAAGCTTCCAGTGGACACCTTTTGAGCAGCTTCATATAAACACGGCTATCATTATTTAAGAAAAAAAAGTTGCAATGTTGTATTAAACATCTTAATTGAATGAAAACAGCAGTTTGAAAATGTACACTTACCCTAAAGAACTCTTTGGTTGACCCTGAATCCAATGTCCCATAGGCAATTTCTGTTTGCTTGGAAAGGTCTTCTGCACTTTCAATAGGTGACACCATTCGTTCCACAGTAAGAAAGGCAGCTAAGTTAGCCGTGTAAGATGAAATAATGATCAAGGTAAAGAACCACCACACACCTCCAACAATGCGACCAGATAGGGATCTAACAACAAGTATGAAATTTGTGTTTAAAATGAAAAGAGTCTTAACAGAGTAACATTACAAATTAAATAAACATATAAAATGGTTACAATCCTCGTTACTCTTTGAACCTTTCTGTTGCTGTCACTATAATAATGTATAGCTTTGCAAAAGAACTCCTCTTTAGAAACCAAGAAAAGGAACTGCAACAAAACTGAGAAACTGATATGTTAATGAAGCATAAATGAAATTGCTCAAAATTATGCCTTTACAAACAAAGAAAGTACAGTAATTTAATTGATTTGCTCTAGTTTTAGAAAATCTTTAGTCTTGAAAAGTAGAGCTTTTGTTGCTAGTATTATTATTGGTATTCTTTAACTAAATATTATGGATGAAAATGCAACTTTGGAAATAAGTAACATCTTTACCCTGGAGAATTGTTGCCTTGCCTTGGTCAGATGTGATAAATCACTTCTTCCAACAAAGGGAAAGAGCCGTTGCATTGTTTACAGTACAGTACCAGATTAAACAAAATTTTAGAAGTAAAATTGTACTTATGCCACATACAGTACTTTCTTCTTCTGTTAGATGGTATGAATAGTCTGGTATGTAAATATCTAGCAGAGATGATATTGTGAAAAAAGTTAGAAAATTAAGTTACTTTAGAATAATTTCAACATTTTATTTTTACCAGCTTTTAAATGATCTATGGTACCCAAATGAAACGTTCAAATTATGCTTGTTGCCATGTGGGAACTGTAGACACAATGGAATGTTTCTACTAACATTCCATTGCCAACTCTCCATAAGTGTAGACAGTTGTTGACAGACCTAATAGAAACAAGCCAAATGGGAACATTCATAATTGGGCAGAAAGTATACCACTACATTTACTTTCCTTCATCATTATTTAAAATTTGTGAGAAACACAAGGTATAGACAGACATATAAAGCTATGTTCTATGAAGCATTATAACAGCAGTGTAAACATGTTTCATTTTTAAAGCAGTGCAAACTATGTCCCTGATCACCTCATTTACAACATTCCAAATTGTCACAACAGAAGTAAACAATTTTTTTCACTTAACACAGGAAGCAGTGTTAGAACCCAGTGCATCAAGCAAGATGTTATTAGACTGCTACTGAGTTGACTGTGAAATGTTCCTTGGCAACTGAAAAATGTTCTTACTAAACAGTGACCAGCAATAGTAGAGTATATCTAATCAACAAACCTAGTTCCTGCACCAGTATCCAAGCAAACCATAATCCTAGTCCTCAATTAAAAACAATCGCTAGTATAAATAAGAAATTACTGCAATTGCTAGTTGTAGAACCATTTATATCTAAAATACCCAACCATAAGACGACAATGCAAAACTTCTCAAAAACAAGCTTACTTGTGATGATCTGTAATGGTATGGAAACAAACCAGTCTGATGCTGGATATTCAAGGTTACCATTAGGAATGGGCCTAACTACTCCCTGTTGGGTTCGCACCAGAACTTCCAAACATCAGGAAAGTTCGGAACCGAATAACGAACCCCATTGCAGTCTATGGGACCCGAACGTGAAAAATCAAAAGTGTCCATTTTGAAGGATTATATGCAAGTAATTGGGCATACAATGGTTATGGGGGTCTGGGTACTGCCCTGTGGGGCATGTAACAATGAAAGAAATTAGTGATCAGTGATTTATTGATGCTTAAAGTGAAAGTGTAAAAATGAAAAATTCCTTTCCATATAGTGCCTGGAGGGTCCCCTTAGTCCAGCTCTAAAGTGGCACATCTGTACTGTGTATAGAAGCTGCTGCAGCAATAATTGCATTTATAAAGCCCTTAAAGCTTTCTTTATTTTGTAAGCAACTGCTTGGGGAGCCAGTCTATATGATGAGGCCACAATGAAGTGCACAAGGAACAAGATTAGAGATTTAGCAGACAGATAGAGGTATCTCTGCGCCAGCCAATTAGATAAATAAAAAAAGGTTAATCAAACCCAAAATCACAGAAATATTTATATGGGATAGTGCTGCGCAATGTAAAAGAAGTAGAAAAAAGACAAGAAAGAAAAAAGAAAGGGGGAGAAGAGGAGGGGGGGGAGGGGGAAAGAGAGGGGGGAGGGGGAAGTAAGGGGAAAAAAGGGGGTTGGGAAAAGGGGAGAGAGGGAGGGGTGAATATGGTGATATAAGATTGAGACAATTTAAGGTCGATGTGACATACACCTGTGAATGTACTTTTAACAGTACTCTATTTTGTAATATACACTCCTTCCACTAAAAGAAAAAAAAAGTTTAAAAAAAAATGTTTAATTAAATTAAATGTGACATCTATCAGTGAATATTCATGCGGAACTATAACACGTATAAGGACATAATTTTGGGATCTTAAAAAATTCCCATACAGGTTATTGCCATATAAAATGCATAACATGTGATAATCCAAAAGATATAAAAAAAGTGCAAGTGACAAATATAAATAATGTCCGTGCAATCATTGCAAGCAATGTGTAAACTTCACAATAAATGCAATATACAAAGTGTCCGTGCAATCAATATAAATAAATTGTGCAAAACTGCAGATGACCAGAGGTATCCCAGGTAAAGTGCTGGTGCTCTTAAATGGTGCGGAAATGAATAAGCGGTGGTTCTCTTTTCCTTCACTCCATTCAATAAGTAGATGTGTGTCCCCTTACCTTACTGCTGTAAGGTTACAGCATGAACATGGGTTATTAAAGCCTTTCTGTGTCCCCAAACGGGGTGTCCCCGAGGCGGTTTCGCTATATGCACTTATATGTGATTTCTTTTATCCCATAAAATACAATGGATGTACCTCACAAACAGCAAGAGAGATGCTTGATAGTGCAGTATGTTTAAAACTGGATATTTTATTAAGGTAGCGTAAAAAGAAGGGACTCACATTTAAAAACAAATAACTAGGCAGAGAACAGAGACGAGCGGCGAGCTCGTGTATGTCACTTCCGGTATCTCGTTATTTCCAACGCGTGTTCGTCACAGTAACGTGACTTCATCAGGAAGATTTCCCGATGAAGTCACGTGACTGTGACGAACACGTGTCGGAAATAACGAGATACCGGAAGTGACGTATACGAGCTCGCCGCTCGTCTCTGTTCTCTGCCTAGTTATTTGTTTTTAAATATGAGCCCCTTCTTTTTACGCTACCTTAATAAAATATCCAGTTTTAAACATACTGCACTATCAAGCATCTCTCTTGCTGTTTGTGAGGTACATCCATTGTATTTGATGGGATAAAAGAAACCACATATACGCCCCAAGTGCATCTAGCGAAACCGCCCCGGGGACACCCCGTTTGGGGACACAGAAAGGCTTTAACCACTTGAGACCCGCGCTATAGCCGAATGACGGCTACAGCGCGGATCTCCTTTTCCGGGACTACGTCTATTGACGTAGTCCCGTGCACGAGTGGCCTGCGTGCCCCCTGAGGGGTGCGCGCGGCGCGCTCTGTGATCGGCGAGTCTATGAGACTCGCCTGATCACCGATCAGAGCAAGGGGTCGATCCCGACCCCTTATCACGTGATCAGCTGTCAGCCAATGACAGCTGATCATGTGATATAACGGAGCCGGTAATCGGCTATTATTCCTCCTCGCGCTGACAGCGCGAGGAGAAAAAACAAAGAGCCGATCACCGGCGGCCGTGATCGGGACATCAGTCTCGATCACGGCCAGCCCTGCCAGTGCCCACCTGCCAGTGCCCACCTGCCCCCTGCCAGTGCCCACCTGCCCCCTCATCAATAAAGATGATTAAAAAATAAGTGCCACCCAGCAGTGCCCACAGTGCCACCCAGCAGTGCCCACAATCTGCCTTAACAAAGGTGCTGCACCCCAGTGCCACATATCCATGCCCATCAGTGTCATCTACCAGTGCCCATCAGTGCCCAGCAGTGCCACCTATCAGAGCCACCTATCAGTGCCCATCAGTCCCATCTATCAGTGGTACCTATCAGTGCCACCCATCTGTGCCATCTTATCTGTGCCCATCTTTGCCCATCAGTGCCGCCTTATCTGTGCCTATTAGTGCCGCCTTAACTATGCCTATCAGTGCCCACCAATGCAGCCTATCAGTGCCCACCAGTGCAGCCTATCAGTGCCCACCAGTGCAGCCTATCAGTGCCGCATTATCAGTGCAATTTAATGAAGGAGAAAAATTACCTGTTTGCAAAATTTTATAACAAACTATTAAACATGATTTTTTTTATTTTTTTTTGCATTTTTTTTTGTTTGTTTAGCAAAAAAATAAAACTCCTAGCTGTAATTAAATACCACCAAAAGAAAGCTCTATTTGTGGGAAAAAAATGATAAAAATTTCATTTGGGTACAGTGTTGTATGCCCGCGCAATTGTCATTCAAAGTGCATCAGCGCTGAAAGCTGAAAATTGGTCTGGGACTGAGGGGGGTTTAAGTGCCCAGTAAGCAAGTGGTTAATAACCCATGTTCATGCTGTAACCTTACAACAGTAAGGTAAGGGGACAACCATCTACTTATTGAATGGAGTGAAGGAAAAGAGAACCACCGCTTCTTCATTTCTGCACCATTTAAGAGCACCAGCACTTTACCTGGGATACCTGTGGTCATCTGCAGTTTTGCACAATTTATTTATATTGATTGCATAGACACTTTGTATATTGCATTTATTGTGAAGTTTACACATTGTTTGCAGTGATTGCACAGACATTATTTATATTTGGCACTTGCATTTTTTTTATATCTTTTGGATTATCACGTTATGCATTTTATATGGCAATAACCTGTATGGGAATTTTTTAAGATCCCAAAATGATGTCCTTATACATGTTATAGCTCCGCATGAATATTCACTGATAGATGTCACATTTAGTTTAATTTAATTTTTTTTTTCTTTTAGTGGAAGGAGTGTATATTACAAAATAGAGTACTGTTAAAAGTACATTCACAGGTTTATGTCACATCAACCTTAAATTGTCTCAATCTTATATCACCATATTCACCCCTCCCTCTCTCCCCCTTTTCCCACCCCCTTTTTTCCCCTTACCCCCCCTTTCCTCCTCCTCTTCCCCTTTCTTTTTTCTTTCTTGTCTTTTTTCTCCTTCTTTTACATTGCGCAGCACTATCCCATATAAAGATTAGAGATTTGTTGGATAAATTCAGGTGTCTCTACTACAGACTTTGGATTTCTACTTCTGTAATGGGTGCTGAAAAATAGTTTTTTGGGTGTTAGTGGCGCCTTCACACCATAACCCTATAGAGGTACTCTTGATGAAAGAAAGAATTGGCCTTGCTGTCAAAAAATGTAATGATATGCACCTGTCAAACAGGTGCGGAAAAATTGTTCTTTTTGTGTCGGTGGTGCCTTCACACTGTAACTCTATAGAGGTACTCCTGATGAATGCAAGAATTGGCCTTGCTGTCAAAAATTGCAATGATATGCACCTGTCAAACAGGTGCAGAAAAATTGTTCTTTGGGTGTCAGAGACGCCTTCACACTGTAACCAGAGGTACTTTTAATGAAAGCAAGAATTGGCCTTGCTGTTAAAAATTTAAATGATATGCACCTGTCAAACAGGTGTGGAATGATTGTTCTTTGGGTGTTGGTGGCGCTTTCACACCATAACCCTATAGAGTACTCTTGATGAAAGCAAGAATTGACCTTGCTGTCAAAAATTGTAATGATATGCACCTGTCAAACAGGCGTGGACATTTTTTTCTTTAGGTGTATGATCAGTAACAAAACCTCCAGCAGCACTGAATGCCCATTCGGAAAGCACGCTGGATTCAGGGCAGCCCAGCAACTCAAAAGCATACTAGGCAAGTTCTGGCCAGTGGTCTATTGTCATAACCCAGTAAACCAGTGTATCGTCGTCTGAAAAGCTCTCCATCTCTGTTTTCACCCTTAGGTAATTGTCCACCATGTGATGCAGATGCTGCTAATGTGATGTAAAAGCTGACAGCCCTGGGCAGCGAGGACTAAAAAAATTCTGAAATGCATCACTTAGGCGGCCTCCTTCTCCACCGCTAGTCTCATGACCAACAGAAACCTCAAAACTACATTTCAAGCATTCCATAAACTGGATGCAGGGCAGCCCAGCAGCTCAATAGTAAACTGGCCAAGTTCTGGCCAGTGGTCTATTGTCATGACCCAGTAAGCCAGTGGATCATCTACTGGAAAGCTCTCCATCTCTGTTTTCACCCTTAGATAATCTCCACCGCTAGTCTCTTGACCAACAGAAGCCTCAAAACTACATTTCAAGCGTTTCATAAACTGGATGCAGGGCAGCCCAGCAGCTCAATAGCATACTGGGCAAGTTCCGGCCAGTGGTCTATTGTCTTGACCCAGTAAGCCAGTGGATCATCGACTGGAAAGCTCCCCATCTCTGTTTTCATCCTTATATAATCGTCCACCATGTGATGCAGATGCTGCCGATGTGATGCGAAAGCTGACGGCCCTGGGCGGTGAGGACTAAAAAAATTCTGAAATGCATCACTTAGGCACCACTAGTCTCTTGACCAACAGAAGCCTCAAAACTACATTTCAAGCATTCCATAAGCTTCTATTTAAGGTGTCCTCAAGAGATTTCATCTTCTGCACTCTCTGTGAGGACAGAATGAGTTCTGAGACTTTCCCCTTATAATAGTGGTCAAGGAGGGTTGCCAACTAATAGTGATCCTTTTCCTTTACGCCACATATTCTTGGGTCTTTTTGCAGGCTTTGAAGCATAAGGGAGCCCATGCACTGCAAATTTGTGGAGGCATGAGAAGCAGACTCCTCTGGGTCATTGAGGATTATAGTATCAGGAACTGCCTCCCCCCAGCCATGTGCTACTCCCAAGGATTCTGTGGATGGCAAACCATCTCTTAATGTTTGACGTATGTCTTCCTCTGCTTTAATGCCTCCAAAACTGCTAGAATCCTCCTCCTCTCTCTCCTCTTGTGTGTTTTGTGGCATAGCAACAAGGGTGTCTGCATAAAGTGGGCCTTGAGAGGAAAGGAAGTCCTCCTCTTTTTTTTCTGCTGTTCTGCCTCGAGTGCCCTGTCCATAATGTTATGCAGAGTCTGGTCCGGCAGGAACACAACAGGGATTATGTCACTGATGAATGCATTGTCATGTCTCACCATCCTTGTGGCCTCCTCAAATGGTAACAGTACAGTGCATGCATGCTTTATAAGCGTCCATTGGCGTGGGGAAAAACAAAGAGCAGGCCTAAGCCTGTCGTTGTGCCATACTCACACTGGTACTTTTAGACAGCCCTCTGCTGCATGTGCTGCCACTGCAGCATTACCAAAGTTGAGTTCCACCTGGTGGGTGTGTCACAAATCAGGGAGTTTACAGGCTGGTGGAATTCCTAAGAGTCAGAACCAACATCTGAATCGAGTAATGACTGTGCATCATCAAGGGGCAAGTGGCTGATGCTGTGTTCAAATAACTCTGCTGACTCCTCCATGCCAGATGCTGGGGCTATGGCAAAACTATCTGTAGAAAAGGAGGCAGGTTTTGCCACTCTGGCAGCTGCACACTCCACGAATACACTAAAATATACTGCATCAAACATGCAGTAACGCATACAACTATTTTTTTGCATTAAACTTGCAGTAACGCACAGAACTATACAGCGTCAGACTTGCAATAACACACAGAACTATATGGCACTACACTTGCAGTAACGCAATGAAATATATGACTTTAAACTTGCAGAAACGCACAAAACGATATGGCGTTAAACTTCCAGTAACGCAATGAAATGTATGGTGTTAAACTTGCAGTAACGCAGAGAACTGTATGGCATAAAATTTGCAGTAACGCAATGAACTATATGGCCATAAACTTGCAGTAACGCAATGAAATATGCGGCATTAAACTTGCAGTAATACAACCAAATATACAGTGTTAAACTTGCAGTAACGCAATGAAATATATGGCGTTAAACTTGCAGTAATGCAATGAAATATATGCCATTACATTTGCAGTAACGCACTGAAGTATATGGCGCTAAACTTGCAGTAATGCACAGAACTATATGGCGTTAAAGTGGTTGTAAACCCTTTGCAACCACTTTTGACTACAGGTAAACCTATAATAAGGCTTACCTGTAGCTACCCCTGCTAACTTGCAGTAACACACAGAACTATATGGCATTAAACTTGCAGTAATGCAATTGAATATATGGCGTTAAACTTGCAGTAACGCACACAACTATATGGCATTAAACTGGCAGTAACGCAATGAAATATACAGGGTTAAACTTGCAATAAGGCACAGAACTATATGGCGTTAAACTTGCAGTAGTGCACAGAACTGTACGGCGTCAAACTTGCAGTAATGCACAGAAATATAGGGTGTTAAACTTGCAGTAATGCAATGAACTATATGGTGTTAAAGTTGCAGTAGCGCACACAACTATATGGCATTAAACTTGCAGTAACGCAATGAGGCAGGGTTAAAGTTGCAGTAACACACAGAACTATATGGCATTAAACTTGCAGTAACGCAATGAAATATACGGCGTTAAACTTGCTGTAACCCACAGAACTATATGGTGTTACACTTGCAGTAACGCAATGAAATATATAGTGTTAAACTTTCAGTAATGCACAGAACTAAGTGGCGTTAAACTTTCAGTAACACAATGAAATATATGGCGTTAAACTTGCAGTAATGCAATGAAATATATGGCGTTAAACTTGCAGTAATGCAATGAAATATAGGGCGATAAACTTGCAGTAATGCAATGAAATATAGGGCGATAAACTTGCAGTAACACAATGAAATACATGGCGTTAAACTTGCAGTAACTCAACAAAATATACAGAGTTAAACTTGCAGTAACGCAATGAAATATACGGTATTAAACTTGCAGTAATGCAGAGAGCTATATGGCGTTAAACTTGGAGTAACGCAATGAAATATATGGCGATAAACTTGCAGTAACACAATGAAATACATGGTGTTAAACTTGCAGTAACTCAACAAAATATACAGCGTTAAACTTGCAGTAATGCAATGAAATTTATGCCATTAAATTATCAGTAACGCACATAACTATATGGCGCTAAACTTGCAGTAATGCACACAACTATATGGCGTTAAAGTGGTTGTAAACCCTTTACAACCACTTTTGACTACAGGCAAGCCTATAATAAGGCTTACCTGTAGCTACCCCGGATATCTTCTAAACCTGCACGGCTTAGGAGATATCCCCTGTATCAGCATGTGCCGACGTCATTGAGGACTATGCATACTAGCTCATTATGCCTTTGTCTTGCAAGTTTTTTTTCTGGGGGTTTACAACCACTTTAAACTTGCAGTAATGCAATGAAATATACAGATTAAATTTGTAGTAATGCACATAATTATATGGTGTTAAAATTGCAATAACACACAGAACTATATGGCTTTAAACTTGCATTAATGCAATAAAATATACTGTGTTAAATGGTCACTACACTCAGACTGACTGAACTATCCCTACATTGATACTAATGTAAAGATTAATGGTTGCACTACACTCACCATGACTGTACTATCCCTACAGTCACAGTAATGTAAAGATGAATGGTGGTTGCACTACACTCACAATGAGTGAACTATACCTAAATTCACACTAATGTAAAGATGAATGGTGGTCACACTACACGCACAATGACTGAACTATCCCTACATTCACACTAATGTAAAGATGAATGGTCGCACTACACTAACACTGAACTATCCCAAGATGCACACTGAACTGATATTCTACACTGACAATAGAACCAGAATAGAACACTATAGAACACTAACTGTCTAATAGCACTGAACAGAGCCCTGTTCTATCTCTCTCCATGCTGCTATCACACTACAAATGGCCGCTATGGAAAGAATACTTTTAGAGTGTGGGGTGGGATTAAGAGCAATGAGCCATGATTGAATATAGTCATCATGACAGAGTCCAAACCGGGCTCTGACAGTGCTCTGTGCGGGCAAATCTTTCATTGCTTCAGCCAGTCAGGGCTTCCAATGCACTGTGCGGTGGCACAGTGCATTGTGGTTGTTTGGCGGGCCGAACAAATGGTCGAATGACCCTATAAAGTTCGGCTCGAACTCATGCTTGGGCCAAAACATTTGCCCATCCTTAGTTACCATAATTTGTTGGCCAATATAAACATCAAAAGCTGCGTATTATATACCAGTATGGGCAGACAATGGCTGGAAAGAGCATTCCTGAGCAAATAAAATATGTATTATTGAGCTCTCTCAATATGGTGCAATATTTCAGCTGTTTGAGAACGAGAACAAAGTGTGCTGCTGTTCCAGTCTCCGCATAGAACACAGTTACAGTATGCATTTCTGAATAAATCATATTGAGTCATATTTCATTGATTTGCTGGTATGTTATTTGAAATGTACCATCCAATATTGTTGAGTGATATGAATTTACGCCGGGTGCTGCTCTTTTATAACACAGTAGTAAGAACATAAGATTGATGTAGAAACCCATAGCAACCAGTCAGCAATCACCTTGCAGATGCTTGCTATTTTGTCCCTCTGAAAGCTGCCTGCTGATTGGTTGACTTGAATTTCTACACACTTCTGTTTTCTGTATTACATAAACAAACAAGTCTAGCATTCACATTTCCCTTCCCTGTAAATATTACTTCAATTGTTGATATTCATAAAGGAAAATCAAAGAAGGGGAATATTTGGCTATTTGTAAATTGTGTGTCTAATTAGCTTTTCCTCTTTTTTGGTGGCTTTGATGCGAATTGCCATTATCTTTCCACAAGTAGTTAAAATTGTGAGTAGTTTCAACTTTTATCTTTGCTCTTAATTTAGTGTGATAGCAAAGAACACAGTGTATTTAATTATAGCTCATGCTGTTGTCATGGCAACTATAATTTAAAACATTATTCATGTTCACTTGGCATGGAAGTGAGAAAAAGTGCACACTGCAGTGATTTACATACATATGTTAAACCGCATTTACAAAGGGAGTTGTGGTTAGCATTTTAGTGAGCAATTGAAGTTATTATTTAATGCTGTTTAATAATTATTTATTTATATAGTCATTTGAATAAGCAAACAAATCTGACATACAGTATCTTACAAAAGTGAGTACCACCCCCCTGACATTTTTGTAAATATTTTATTATATCTTTTCATGTGACAAAACTGAAGTCATTACACTTTGCTACAATGTAAAAGAGTGTACAGCTTGTATAACAGTGTAAATTTGCTGTCCCCTCAAAATAACCCAACACACAGCCATTAATGCCTAAACACCCCTAAGTGAAAATGTTCAAATTGGGCTCAATTGTAATTGTAAATTCTTTGTGTGGCCACCATTAATTTCCAGCACTGCTTTAACCCCCTTGGGCATGGAGTTCACCAGAGCTTCACAGGTTGCCACTTGAGTCCTCTTCCACTCCTCCATGATGACATCACGGAGCTGGTGGATGTTAGAGACCTTGTGCTCCTCCACCTTCCATTTGAGGATGCCCCACAGATGCTCAATAGGGTTTAGGTCTGAAGATATGATTGGCCAGTCCATCACCTTTACCCTCAGCTTCTTTAGCATGGCAGTGGTCATCTTGGAGGTGTGTTTGGGGTCATTATTATGTTGAAATACTGCCCTGCAGCCCAGTCTCAGAGGGCAGGGGATCATGCTCCGTTTCAGTATGTCACAGTACATGTTGGCATTCATGGTTCCCTCAATGAACTGTAGCTCCCCAGTGGCGGGAGCACTCACGCAGCTCCAGGCCATGACACTCCCACCACCATGCTCGACTGTAGGCAAGACGCACTTGTCTTTGTACTCCTCACCTGGTTGCTGCCACACACTCTCTCTCTCTGACACCATCTCAGCCAAATAAGTTTATCTTGTTCTCATCAGACCACAGGACATGGTTCCAGTAATCCATGTCCTTAGTCGGCTTGTCTTCAGCAAACTGTTTGTAGGCTTTCTTGTGCACCATCTTTAGATGAGGCTTCCTTCTGGGATGACAATCATGCAGACCAATTTGATGCAGTGTGTGGTGTATGGCCTGAGCACTGACAGGCTGACACCCCCCACCCCCCCCCCCCACCCATTCAACCTCTGCAGCAATGCTGTCAGCACTCATACATCTATTTCCCAAAGACGACCTCTGAATATGACACTGAGCACATGCATTCAACTTCTTTGGTTGACTGTGACAAGGCCTGTTCTGAGTGGAACCTGTTAAACTGCTGTATGGTCTTGGCCACCATGCTGCAGCTCAGTTTGAGGGTCTTAGCAATCTTCTTATAGCCTAGGTCATCTTTATGTAGAACAACATTTAGTTGATCTTTCAGTGACCAGTATGAGAGCGTGAGAGTAATAACACCAAATTTAACATATCTGCTCCCCATTCACACCTGAGACATTGTAATACTGAGTATTACTGAGTATGAGTCACTTGACACCGGGGAGGGGAAGGAAAAATAGCTAATTTGGCGCAATATGGACATTTTCACTTAGGGGTGTACTCACTTTTGTTGCCAGCAGTTTAGACATTATTGACTCTGTGTTGAGTTATTCTGAGAGGACAGAAAATGTACACTGTTATACAAGCTGTACACTTACTACTTTGCATTGTAGCAAAGGGGTGCACTCCCTTTTTTGAGATACTGCATGTTAAAAAGTTATGTTTGTAACTGTGTATTCTGCTAGCAAAAAGAACTGAAGGCATTTATAGCACCGAAAATATATACTTAATTCTTGCACAGTTAAAATCAGGATGTTGTTTTAAGGGGGGCAGTGTTAATTCCCTATATATAAGCAATTGCATGTTTACCTGTTTTTCTTGGAATAGAAGAACAATTCAAAGCCCAGTACCCAAACCCCAAAAAATTCCTTAGGTTTTAGTTCATGGTAGTCCAAATGTCTTCCCAATCCCAATTATACCTCAGTTGGGGAGCCATTGAGAGCATTACTACATGGCAATGCAAGCATGGATCATCCAGAAAACTGTTACTTTTGAACCCAGAACACCTACCAAAGCAGAAAGAATGTATTATCACACGCTAGAAAAAGAAGCCCTAGCATCCGGTTGGGCAGCAGAAAAATGGAGAACGTAACTGTGGGGTTCACAGTTAACCATGTGTACTGACCATATTCCTTTAACTCAGGGCTTGACTTATATACTTTGAACCTAGGAGCCAGCTAAAAAAAGTGAGGAGCCAGTTTTTTTTAACTAACAAATCTTACAGGTGGAACGTGTAAAATGTTCCAGAAGATGAACTTATCCTTTAACCCTTTCAAAGACAGACCCGTTTTTGCACTTTTTTGCACACGTTTAAAAATAATTTTAGGCCTGAGGATTACATAAACCCTCAAACATTATATATTTTATGTAAGCAGACACCCTAGAGAATAAAATAGTGGTAGTTCCTATTTTGTATGTCACACAATATTACTGCAAAGGTAGTAAAAAATATATAAAAAAATTATTTTAGGGGGCACAAAATGCCTTTGCCCAATTTTTTGGGTAAAATCTAAAAGAGTAAATAAATACCCAACATGTCAAAGCTTAAACATGTCAATATCATATATTTTCCATAGGCAACGTTTTAAAAGCCCCATATAAATCATCAGTTTACTGTTACGAAAGAGGCCTGGTGCTAGAATTATTGCTCTCATTCCAGGGTGTGTGGCGATATGTAACATGTGTATCGCAATATATGTTTTCAGGCATAGGCACCCCACTGCATGTGTCTGTACGTGCATATATGGGGGGGGGGGGGGTTCTGCTTGGGTGCAATGTTAATGTTTTACAATTAATACAATATTTTTTTGTTTAACTTTTTTTTCCATCACATACGGGACAAAAAGTCCCCTATATGATGATTTTATTTTTTGGTGACAGGTTCTCTTTAATGAGATATTAAGAGAACCTGAATGTAAAGCAATATACATCGCACTGCATTACATACCTTTCCGGCCTTGATGGCTGGGAAACTGTAAACGGGGACGTCACTTTTGGGTCAACAACTACAAGGGGAGGAAAGCAGACATGTGTCCACTCTCCTCCCACCCTCTCTACCCACTGGTAACTGCTATGTGTCCCAGGTCCAAAGATGGGCAAGTGGAGCCCAGACTACATAACAGGGGGAGGGGGGTGCACGTGGCCAAGGTGCGAGGATGAAACTCGACCTGGCACCTGAGTTCATCGAGATCTGGCCAACTTCAAACCACGCTGTCACTTACATATTAATGTCACTCTCAGCTGCGTCTAATTATGCAATTAACCCTTTAACTGACACCACCCCTGTTTTAAAAGACCGGGTCGGGGGACACTCGTAATTTTAGCAATACCAATTATGATTTTAGGATAATTGCCTGCAACACACACTACCATCACAGACAGGTCTGCTCAGAGACCTTAGTCTACAACAGTAGCGCTCTTCAAGAGACAGGTTCGTTTATAGCTTTGTGGCTATGCCCAAATGTTTTGGGCTAAATTTATACACTTATTCATTGACTCTGATAAATGTTAAAACATCTCCAAAGGATGCAATACTTTATAGTTGGTTTGCTGTGGTACATAGGGGACTAAGCAATATGAATTCCTATATATTTTTGGGATTGCGATTGTAAGATCCTGCCAAAAAATTGTCTCTTTGCAGTTGGTCAAAAGTAAATGTAACAGGATTATAAATAATGATAGATTTAAAAGCATATTAAATAATTTGCAAGATAAAGTGATTGTAAAGTCTCATTTAGAAAAAAATACCAAACATGTTATACTTACCTGCTCTATGTAGTTGGTTTTGCACACAGCAGCCCAGATCCTCCTCTTCTCGGGTCCCTCTTCTGTGCTCCTGGCCCCTCCCTCCTGTTGAGTGCCCCCACAGCAAACAGCAACTTGCAAGGGGTGTACCCAAGCCGAATGACAGCTCTCTGTGGCCATTCAGACATGGAGCCCTGACCCAGACCCACCCCCTTTCTCTCCTAATTGGCTGAATGATTTTGATTGACAGCAGTGGGAGCCAACTGCACCACACTGCGGTCTCGGCCAATGGGGAGGGGAGTCCCGGCCAGCTTAGACACTCCTGCAACATGCTGGATAAAGACGGACTCGGGTAAGTATTAGGGGGGATGAAGCGGGCTGCTGCACACAGAAGGTTTTTGTATCTTAATGCATAGAATGCATTAAGATACAAAAACCTGCCTTTACAATCCCTTTAAGTTTGAACCTACATCAATTCTGTGGATCCAATATGTTTCACCTCCTTAAAGTGCATGTTACAGCAACATTTCATATTCCTGATATGTGTCTGTTGTACCATGCACTCAAAATAAAACATATCCTATTCTCTTTGCATTGCTTCCTTTGTGTGAAACCTGGTGATCCTGCCAGTGCCCCTGCTTTCCTATTTCCAACTGAACACACTGGGCATAAAAGCATATCCACCCCAGAGTGGTCAGTTTTCTTTGCATTCTAATTGGGGGAACAGCCTGCCTGTACTCCAATGATAGGATATGTGCTGACACTCCCTCCTGCACACCTAATCACAGGAAAGATCAGTGTACTGTTTTTTCTCTGCCTCCTATTGATATGCCCCCTGCAGTCTCCAACTTCTATTCTCTAAGGCCCAGCTTTTCATGGATTGAAATTTGTCTGGGTCAGCAGGGACCAGCTGAATTACAATTCATGTATGGGCAGACTACCGATCAACTTCTGCACTACCAGTCTGTTGGGTTTCTCCCAAATGATCAGTGCCACCGGTTAAACCCAGCAACACTGATCAGTTTGTTCTGACAGTGGGGAATTCTCACTGCTGTCAGAATACAATGCCTCAGCAGAAGTGAGAATTTATAATGTGTTTTTTACATATACAGTAAATGCACAAATTTGGCATTTATATTTTAAACTGAATGGGTTGTCTTACAAGGTGAGGGTTCACATATACTTTAAGGCTGTATTCACACAGCAATGCAGAGCTCAGGAAATGATTCACCTCTGTGATAGGGGGGCGTGTGGTGCGTGATTAAGGCTGGTTTTACACTGAGACAGTTTTCAGGTGTTTTAGCACTAGAAATAGCCTCTAAATAACTCCTGTAAACCACCTCCCATTCAATTGCGTGTGACTTTTCATACTGGGACGGTGCGCTTGTGGGACGTTCTGAAAAATCCTGCAAGCAGCATCTTTGGAGTGGTTTGGCTATTGAAAGGAATGGGCAGCACATCCAAGGTGCCTGAAAAGCACTTCTAAAGCGTGGCAACACGGGCGCTTTTAACCCCTTTTTTCGTCTGCTAGCGGGGGTTAAAAGGGCCCCGCTAGCAGCTGAAAAGCACCGCTAAAACGAGTGTTGCTTTAGCACTAATGCTCGGTGGCCCCAGGGTGAAAGTAGCCTTAGTGCATTAAATGGCTTCTTTTTTGTTCTTTTTGTTTTGTACATACTTTACTTGAAGTGCACAAAATGTACACTTCATTCACTGTGCTGCATTGTTGTACATTGCTGTATGTTTTGGCACAGTGTGCTGTAATAAAATGCAGCATGTCAGTGTGAATGCAGTGATAGATGTTTTGCGATGCAGTAAAATGATTGTCACTGCGTATAGTATGAATTAGCCCACAAATCATGGAGTCTTCATCCATCTACTTTATTTTTCTTGTCTTCTTCTCTATTCTTTATTTTTGCCTATTTTATAGTGTATGTATCATCCTGTAAATCTTGTTTACTGGTTAAAATGAGTGTACAATATGCAAATATTCAACAGGGTGTCTTCGACATCACTCCCCCTCTTAATTGGGTTTGGAAAAGAGCTAATAGAGGAGGCAGACACTTGGTTAAAGGAAATTAGTGGTGTAAGATAGCATATTGTTGGTTTTATTCTTTCTCTTTATTGGGCTTTTCATAATGAATTTTGATGTCAAAATATAATTTGAACTGAAGGTAATGCTGAGAGCTATATTTGTTTATTATTTGCATTTGTAATTGTATATAATGTATTAATCCAATAGACTTTGGCATATGGATGAATATGGCTGAACGACAGCTCCTTGTGGCCATTCAGACATGGAGCCATGACCCGGACCTGCCCCTTTCTCTCCTAATTGGCTGAATGATTTTGATTGACCGCAGTGGGAGCCAATTGCATCACACTTTTGTCTCGACCAATGGGGAGGGGAGCTTAGACACTCGGGCAGCTTAGACACTCCTGCAACATGCTGGATAAATACGGGCTCAGGTAAGTATTAGGCGGGCTGAAGCAGGCTGCTGCACACAGAAGGTTTTTGTATCTTAATGCATAGAATGCATTAAGATACAAAAGCCTGCCTTTACAATCCCTTTAAGTTTAAACATACAGTGGTGTGAAAAAGTGTTTGCCCCCTTCCTCATTTCCTGTTCCTTTGCATGTTTGTCACACTTAAGTGTTTCGGAACATCAAACCAATTTAAACAATAGTCAAGGACAACACAAGTAAACACAAAATGCAAGTTGTAAATGAAGGTGTTTATTATTAAAGGTGAAAAAAAATCCAAACCATCATGGCCCTGTGTGAAAAAGTGATTGCCCCCCTTGTTAAAACATACTATAACTGTGGTTGTCCACACCTGAGTTCAATTTCTCTAGCCACACCCAGGCCTGATTATTGCCACACCTGTTCACAATCAAGGCATCACTTAAATAGGAGCTGCTTGACACAGTAAGGTCCACCAGAAGATCCTTAAAAGCTACACATCATGCCGAGACCCAAAGAAATTCAGGAACAATTGAGAAAGAAAGTAATTGAGATCTATCAGTCTGGAAAGGGTTATAAAGCCATTTCCAAAGCTTTGGGAATCCAGCGAACCACAGTGAGAGCCATTATCCACAAATGGCGAAGACATGGAACAGTGGTGAACCTTCCCAGGAGTGGCCGGCCGCCCAAAATTACCCCAAGAGCGCAGCGACGACTCATCCAAGAGGTCACAAAAGACCCCACAACAACGTCCAAGGAACGGCAGGCCTCACTTGCCTCAGTTAAGGTCAGCGTTCATGCCTCCACCATCAGGAAAAGAATGGGCAAAAATGGCCTGCATGGCAGAGTTCCAAGGAGAAAACCACTGCTGAGCAAAAAGAACATCAAAGCTCGTCTCAATTTCTCCACAACACATCTTGATGATCCCCAAGACTTTTGGGACAACATTCTGTGGACCGATGAGACAAAAGTGGAACTCTTTGGAAGGTGTGTGTCCAAGTATATCTGGCGTAGAAGGAACACTGCATTTCATAAAAAGAACATTATACCAACAGTAAAATATGGTGGTGGTAGTGTGATGGTCTGGGGCTGTTTTGCTGCTTCAGGACCTGGAAGACTTGCCGTGATAAAAGGAACTATGAATTCTGCTGTCTACCAAGAGATCCTGAAGGAGAATGTCCGACCATCTGTTCGTGTACTCAAGCTGAAACGAACTTGGGTTCTGCAGCAGGACAATGATCCTAAACACACCAGCAAGTCCACCACCGAATGGCTGAAGAAAAACAAAATGAAGACTTTGGAGTGGCCTAGCCAAAGTCCTGACCTGAATCCTATTGAGATGTTGTGGTATGACCTTAAAAAGGCCGTTCATGCTCGAAAACCCTCTAATGTAACTGAATTAGGACAATTCTGCAAAGATGAGTGGGCCAAAATTCCTCCAGGAAGCTGTAAAAGCCTCATTGCACGTTATCGCAAACGCTTGGTTGCAGTTGTTGCTGCTAAGGGTGGCCCAACCAGTTATTAGGTTTAGGGGGCAATCACTTTTTCACACAGGGCCATGATGGTTTGGATTTTTTTTCACCTTTAATAATAAACACCTTCATTTACAAATTGCATTTTGTGTTTACTTGTGTTGTCCTTGACTATTGTTTAAATTGGTTTGATGTTCCGAAACACTTAAGTGTGACAAACATGCAAAGGAACAGGAAATGAGGAAGGGGGCAAACACTTTTTCACACCACTGTACATCAATTCTGTGGAATCAATATGTTTCACCTCCTTAAAGTGTATGTTACAGCAACATTTCATATTCCTGATATGTGTCTGTTGTACCATGCACTCAAAAAAAAATGATCCTATTCTCTTTGCATTGCTTCCTTTGTGTGAAACCTGGTGATTCTGCCAGTGCCCCTGCTTTCCTATTTCCAACTGAACACACTAGGCATAAAAGCATATCCATCCCAGAGTGGTCAGTTTTCTTTGCATTCTATTTGGGGGAACAGCCTGCCTGTACTCAATGGTAGGATATGTGCTGACACTCCATCCTGCACAGCTAATCACAGGAAAGATCAGTGTACTGTTTTTTCTCTGCCTCCTATTGATATGCCCCCTGCAGTCTCCAACTTCTATTCTCTAAGGCCCAGCCATTCATGGATTGAAATTTGTCTGGGTCAGCAGGGACCAGCTGAATTACAATTCATGTATGGGCAGGCTACCGATCAACTTCTGCACTACCAGTCTGTTGGGTTTCTCAGTGCCACTGGTTAAAGCCGGCAACACTGATTAGTGTATTCTGACAGTGGGGAATTCTCACTGCTGTCAGAATACAATGCCTCAGCAGAAGTGAGCATTTATAATGTGCTTTTTAAATATACAGTAAATGAACAAATGTTTGGTATTTCTATTTTAAACTGAATGGGTTGTTTTACAAGGTGAGGGTTCACATATACTTTAAGGCTGTATTCACACAGCAATGCAGAGCTCAGGGAGTGATTCACCTCTGTGATAGGGGGCAGTGTGGTGCGTGATTAAGGCTGGTTTTACACTGAGACAGTTTTCAGGTATTTTAAATCGTTTTTAAAGGAAATCTATTCAGAAGAAATTCATACTGTAGTACACATTATAGAGGGATATGATCTTTTCCTATTACATGTCTGATGTTTACAACCACTTTAAATGTACTTACGGGTTGCTAATCATTGGTCAACAACTTATTGAAAGTCCAGAAAACAGACAGGACCAGCCATCAATTTTAGAAGAAGATCAGCAATAGCAGGCTACATGTCTCTATTATATAAATTTCATTTTAGATTTAGCCCTTTTATTTTTATTCTCAAAACACTATAAATTATTGCATCTTAGAAAGATTGTTTCAAGGCTTGCACAAATTGCCTTTGCAATTTTAGTACCATACATTTTTGAAGAAACCAGATAAAGTTTTCACCTAATGCTACACATTTGTATTACTCAGGAATACTCTTTTTCAGTAATTTGTTATCCCCACATATAAAAATGATTAAGGATATACTTGAGTCTTAGCCATATAAGCTGAAAATCAACAGACAACTGGTAATACAACAGCACATTGTAATGAGTTGCTTTGTTTTTTGTTTTCTACACTTGAAATGAGAAGATAATATTTGCTAATGTACCTACCTCCAAGACAAACTACACAACATTTCCCTTTATGGAGTCTTACTGCTGTTAATACCTTTCATGTGTTTTCTTGATCAGCTTTACACAAAATCAGTTATTAAAGTAGTGGCATGGACTTGCATGGCACAGGAGCAACAACATCATTCCAGTTGTAGCTCACCATCCTTTCATCCCATCACAGTTCATGCTGGCCATGAGGACCTGGAACTGTAGACTGGGAATGCAGCAAAAACACGGTACCCCTCCAAGCAGGCATAAAATGATTGGAACCTTGTGCATTTCTGTAGTCTTTACATGGTACATATACTTTTAATGAGAAAACATCAAGGTAAATTAAATACTTCAACTCATAGTTTTAGGATTTGTTTCCAGAATTCTAGCATGCAAAATGTTTAGTGTGACCATACGATGAGTCTTTTATTTCTCCAGTACAATATATTGTATATGCACCATGGTATCCACCTTCGACCAAAAATGCACAAAGTAAAAAGAGATGAATCACCAACCTTGGCGAAATATCGCATCCTTGCTGCATAAAGGCACCAAGGGAAAACCATAGACTATTAAATATCCCAAACTCATTAGATGAATCGTTACTTTGATTTTCTCTTCCATCTTCAAACTCCTCAGTATGCCATTCGTATGGGCTAAATCTGCTGACCAGGAATAAAACTACACTGACCCCAATGTAAGCAAACACTATGCACATCCAGATCTCATATGCTAAAGGATCGAGAAAGGAAAACACTCCCGGTTTTGACTTCTGAGGCTTCTTGATCATAATTGAGATTCCCAAGCTCATGAAAGGTTTCGAGAAGTCAATTACTTCTTCTCTCACCAGTGTAATTGTTAATGGAGCTATTGCAATATCAGCTTTCTGTAAAACAAAAAATATAAAGTGACAAGTGAGGAACTGACCTTTTATTTGACCTTAGAAATTATGCTATAACAACAAAATAAGAATGATTCAGGACAATCATTAGAAATGTGCATATTCATATTTTATACAATAACAGTTTCATAACCATGTTTAATAAGACAGTAGCAAATATATAGTTCATTGCAAATAAGGTGCAAGAAAAACCATTGTGTCCCAAAAAAAATCCTCATCTAAAATTAGATTACCCAATCTGGCGGTCTACTTCCTATGAGTTAGGTTGCAGCCTAGGAGAAGTAACTGAGGCTGCAGAGGCTCAAGTTGGTAGCATATGGAGTAGTTTTGATACTCTGCTCTTACTCCAGAGCAAAGTTTCAATGGCTTTTTATTGCAATGCCACAGTGATATCTCAGCTTTTATACAGACTGAGACTGGGATTTAGAGCCTTAAGAATGCTGGCTGTAGAGCAATAATGTAAAATTTAAGGCACTTATTAAAAGTAACATTTTTATGTGCAAAGGAAATTACATATAATGTAATGTAATAATTCATAAAAAAATAATAGTAAGTACACCCAGCAATGGTGTCAGTAAAGGCTTTGTAACAGTTGTGATAGCAATTAGGATTTGGGGTATAGAATGAGTGAAGTACAGCATCTTCATGTAACTAAATATTAAATATCATAGAGATTTAGCGTAAGGAGATAGTGGCTTAACCACAAATGTAGGGTCCTGGGTCTGTAAATATACCCATACTTCCTGTGACGTGGCATGGCTTCTAGACTGCCTTCAGTATAACAAACAGAATCCTTCCAATTGTACTAATATCCTGTGGTATCCCTTGTTGCTGTAAACAATTGTGTGCTAGTATATACTTTACACATTGGGATGCTAAAAGTATTGTGCCCTTAATTTCGTAACATTTTCACATTCAGGAATCACAGAGAGCTTAGGTATTAAAAATGTGCTAACAAAAAAATGTCCTGTTATCCATATCAATTAATCAACTTCTGTCTGTCGTTTATAAAGATACAATATGGCATCCCTCACGCATTACAACATTTCGTTACATCAAGCAGGAGCACATATGCAACTTTTTGCCAAACTGTTTCCTGGACAGATTTATGGAAACTAAAATAATATGTCAGGCATATCAATCCTTCAATAAATACCACTGTTCATTCTTTCAGACTGTAATAATGTCATATTTCAAGGTGAAAGAGGTGACAGAAAATTCATGATTCATGTCTGAGAAAGAAAAAGGAAAATAGCTTTGTGGTTTGTGAGTAATTTTGAAGCTTGACCGCAGGAAAATGGTTCAACATCTCCCCAGGTGGGATGTGAAGTACTATTATCACAAAACTTAAACATGAAATGTGATTCTTTTCTTACTGTCTCAAGAAGATACCCCAAGGGCACAGCTATATAATAAGCAACTATGTCGTACCATCAGGTGGCTTCAGCTAGCCATGTAACTTATATAAGATAGATCAGACATATAGTCAAGTAATTTACACTATACCTACATTAAAAAATTACATTTATCATATACTGCTCAGATCAAAATAATGGATGCACACCAATATGTTTAAATATGTGTATCTTTTAATATTTTATCATAATTAGTGAAGGAATTTCAGACATGAACATGAACTAATGGTTTTAGCAAAACATATGGTTATCAAAGTTTTTGTTCTTTGGTGTTGGTCATTAACATTCTTCAGTATCAAGGTGCACTGTACTTACCCCATAAACTAATTCCCCCACCATCCCATTCCATATTTTTGTTTCTGCATCTCTTGCTCCATATTTTCCGTCAGCAACTATTGTCAGTTTGTATTTAAATCCGCAGTGCCTGGCAATCTCAGTTGCCAGATCAACGCAATATCCTTCATAGCGATCATTTCCTTCAAACTGATCTGCATTTTTCTTATACATCACATATGGGGCTTCCTGGAAATATCACAATCATTATCTAACAAGATCTGGACATTTTCTTTAACACCAAATTGATGATGAAAAAAACAACATTTGCATGCAACTTGATGGTGGGCAGGATGAATCACGCAATTTTGTTTTCAGACAAATGTGAAATATACATGGGCTTTTTACTGCAGCAAAACATAAAAAAAGAAATATGCGCAGAGTACAGTTACCTTACAGGGCAAGTTATCTGTACAACCACCACAGGCCATGGCCTAATTTGATATATTCCCATGTACAATAAAAAACCTCCAGCTTGTTATTCTGCCCACCAAGGCCATCTGGCGCTGTCTTTATTCTTGTTGACCCTGCATTACCTGTGCAGCTATCTTGCTGATACATTTTTTCCCAGTCCCAGTGTGGGTGTGAGGAAAGGTGAATGAATGCTGCAGGGGTTCAGCTTTTATCTTTTTAAATTCTATAATTTAAGTGACCCTTTACTTTTTCCATGGAAGAAAAGGTAAAAGAGTCACCTAACTCACCCCCTCTCCAGTAGCATACACTCAGCTTTCCTTGCGCCAGCATTATAGGACAAGGAAAAACCCAATGTAAGGTTGAAACAGACTTGAAGGAGCTTGAGCAGGGCTATGGACTCCTTCCCAGGCCCGATTTGACAACGGTAGGCCAATCACCTCCTCGCACTGTTGGATTGAATATAATAAGTCACATGTTCTCACAAACCCATAACTTCTGGGTATGTCTTTTGCTTTTGGCAACAAAATGGAGTAGTGTAAAAATAAAGAAAGGTGAGTATATAATTCTGAGGAAGGGGGGGTGAGCATGATGGAGGAAAATTAAGTGCTTAAGGCTTGGTTCACATTGATGCGGAATAGTATCTGAATATGGCGGATACTATGTTCGATCCCTAAGTCAGATGACGTGAAATTCAATGTTTTATGAGAGCTGTCTTAAAGGAATTGCAAAGCTTTGTTTGAAAAAAAAAAATAAAAAAATAACAAACATGTCATACTTACCTCCACTGTGCAGTTTGTTTGGCACAGAGTGGCCCCCGTTCTCCTCTTTTGGGGTCCCTCAGTGGCGCTCCTGGCTCCTCACCGCATTGAGTGTCAACCTTGGAGAAGTGCTCTCCTTGGTAGACACCCATGCGGGCATGCTCCCGAGTTCTGCATCTGTGTCGATTCACAGAATGCACGACTCGGCCCCGCCCCCTGGCGCCATGTCATTGGATTTGATTGACAGCAGCGGGAGCCAATGGCTGTGCTGCTATCAATCTATCAAATCAGGACATGAGACACCAGCTAGAGATGGTATGCTCATTCCCAGCCAAAGAATTAAGGCGTTCAGGTAAGTAAAAGGGGGGGGGGGGGGCTGAGGGGCTGCAGCATGAGAGAAGGTTTTTCACCTTAATGCATAGAATGCATTAAGGTGAAAAACCATGAGGGTTTAAAACCCCTTTAACTAATACTACACAAGTCTGTCCAACTTTAGAAAAAGTTCCTGCACTACTTTGGTCTGACTTTGATACAACTTCAATGCCACAGAGTGTAAAAAGTCACATCAAAGTTGTATCAAATTCAGACTCCAAAGCTGCAATGAAAGTCACACGACTTTGGAGTAGGGCTAATGTGAACCGAGCCTAAATCTGCTATGCTGCCAGTACAGCAGACGAAGAGGAATAGTTTAACTTTCTTCTGACAGTCATTTTTCCAACTCTTTGGGGGAATAACCGTCTCAGACAATGTGAATTTCTCACAACAGCCAGTCAGATCCTCTGTTTAAATGTTTACAATGCTATATAAGGGTATGAGAACGTTATTGTCCCCTCTGGGCAATACACAGTGCACTTTTATAAATTAGACCCTATGCAAGAGTTGAAGGCATTTCACAATACAATTACTAATGATCTAATCACATGAGTACAGAAATAGAAAAGCCATCTAAGAGAATATTATGGACTACTGTGAATAGTGTAAAAATCTATAAAACATGCTGTAGGATGCTTTTTTTTCCACAAAATTCCACCCTAAAAACTGAATAAACAAAAAAGGAATGCTAAGACTAATTTTTGAAAACTAGTACCATGGATAATAGTGGGTTTCTACAGAAAAGTTCTGCAGCAAACAATCAAATTCCAACTGCCAATCTTCCCATGCTGGTTAGATTTTAGCCAGCTGGTCGCTATGAATAAAATCACTATTTATAACAAATGCACTCTAATACCATGTAGTTAAATGATGTGGTGACTCTGCTTATTCCTCTGCACACCTCTTTGCATGGTTCCATTCTAAGCACAGTTAAAAAAAAAGCCTGAGATAGACTGGATGTACTTGGGGAAAAAAAGCAATAAAAATGTGTATTCTAAGTATGTGGGGCTTAAAGGTTTAGGCATAGAAGTAACAACACGTTGCATGCTGTGTACTCCTTCACTCTAGGCCAAGCAACATGTAAATACAACTTTCCTCTTGGCAAGTCAGCCCTATGTTAGTTCTGAGGATGTGGAACTAATTCTAACAATGACCTCCCTACCCTAAAAACTGCCGGAGCTCGACTCTCAAATAATTCAGTTACACTTTTTTATTGGACAATGGGAGTCATGAAAAAAGATAATGCTGCATTTTTTTAAATTTATGTTAGGTTTCAACATATTCTACTAGTAAGTCAAAACCTAACTATTTAAAGCATCTTAGTTATTTTGAACGAATCTTTAACTTAAATAAGTAATGAGCTAACTTATAGATACCCAATCAATAAACTGACATTGTGACTGCACTCATGTCCTTTTTTTACCTCACATAACTGCAATGACAGACTTATTTTTATCTGCATAATACAAATTCCCATTGCCAGACTGGTTAGATCACCACATTATCTGTAATGGTGTTTTAAGCCCAGGTCACAAATTGAAAAGGTCAGCTGTGCCTCATAAATTATGATCAATTTAAAAAAAAGTCACTACCATATGGAAATTTCCCATGGCACCAATTGTAATTGTATTGCATTAGTGCTGAAACACCACTGTCACAGTTTAATTGCTAAGTTCTATGCTATTCTGAGTCATTGAGGAAATATCATGCTTGTCCCTGAAGATATGTTTGCCATTTAGATTCTGGAAGCTGTTTATACATGGATAAATGTGTGCTCATCATTATGTAATTTTTGGGGAAAAGATGCTTGGCACTAGAACCAGACAAAATTAATTACCTAGCAATGGGAAAAACTACTGCTCAGTCTGTTAGCTTGTCATAAACATTGCTTAACTGTCATTTTAAGAATACCACATACTGCCATCTTACATGTTGGTTAAGTGTATGGCTTCTGGTTACTTAAGGTCAAAAGCAATGGGTGTGGATGTGAACCACAGAAAAGGAATAAATGAAAGAAGAGGGTTGTAAATACAAGGGACAGCATCAGCATTTTCCATCAGGGCTCCAGGCATAATGTACCAAGATGATGAATATGGAAGCAACATTGTGAGTAGATGTGGCAGAAATGTAGCATTTAAGTAAGGCTACAACCATAATGTATTCAGGCATAGACTTGGGTTGTTCTTTCATAAAAAAAACTACAAGGTCACACAGAATAAAAAATACAATTAAAGACGTTCTGCACGTGTTAAGACCTCAAGTGATCATGATGACTCTTCTTGCTACTGGTTCAGAGACAAACTATTCTATGCCTATGTATAATGCACTGCTTAGTTTGCACTTTGCATGTCCCTTTTTTTCACCAAGATATGGTAAAAAAAAGTCATTTATTTTGAATCATCTCAGAAAAGATTCTCTTTTGACTTGGACATATAAGTAAACATGCATTTAGAAATGCCCTCGTTGGAGCTGCTCCAAGCAAATGGAGCCTTTTGGCTTGATCTATGAAAAATGGGATGGACACTAACTTCCAAGTGCCGGGGAATAAATCTGAATCTCCCATAAACTTGAACCAGAATAAAAAGACTGCTCCTAATACCTTAGTAAATGCACAGGGTGGAAGGTGAGAATAGTTGCATTTACACTATAGGTCAGTATTACATTTTGCTTGGCCCCCAGGTCACTCCCAGGTTCTTGCATAGAGGCAATTGGGTTAATTTACGAAAACATTATATTTTGCAATTACACTGTATTAATTTACAGTACCTCATTAATTATGGAAGACAATTTCTATTTTTAAATTTCCTCTACACTTGGTTGGGTGTTCAAAGTGAACATAGATTCCCCTGGCTAAGTAAAAAACTGCTCTCATAGATAGTAAATCCCCATGACAAGTCTAGCCTAGCTGCTAATATAATGAAAATTGTGATAACGCTCCCAATTCAGTGCCATGTTTGTATATTTAATGTGATTACCTCCAGAGTTAGTTGCAATACCAGGACATCCTATGGGCTTGGTAAATATATCTTTTTAAAAAAAAACAGCAGTTTGGATGAGAAATTAAGAAGTTGGGTGATGAGAAGAACAGAAGACTTGGGAGTTGGGTAGAATACAAAACCACTAATTAGACATGCCCACAATTAGAACATGCAATGCTCCACACAAATTAAAATTACAACTGTCAGGCTCCCCACAACCAAAGAATTTAACTTAATTTATTAACTAAGATTGCACCAGAATCTTTAGCCATTATCTGTTAATGAGGCAGATATGTTTAGTGCGATATTAATATTAAGGATAATATCTAAAAAAAACTGTCTTAAATATTCCAGAAGCCGTTTTTAGTCCCATGAGAGAAAATTACTTTAGTTCTTCTCAGAGAAATATTGATATACCAGATCTAAAAATATCTGTTCAGGGACATGTAATACACAATGTGAGCTGATTAGGGTGCTGGGGGAAAAAGGTAATAGAGAGATGGATGGGATGCCTCTACAGATAATAATTTCAGTCCTTAGGGAATCCTGTGACTTGGTTATATAACAATAAGCTGTCTCGTTTCTCGTGAGCTGCACAGTGCTGTACTGTAATTTATAACTGCACTTAAACAGTTCATATACTGTAACAATTACCGGTACTGCAGTATATCTGCCCGAACACCAACATTTTCCTTAAGCAGTTTTAGTTGTTTGTCAAAAAACCCCACACATTTTAACCGTTTAATCATTTAACTCAACTCTCACATTAATAAAATTGAAGTAGAACTCTCTTTTGGGTAGAATAGGGTCATTTTAATTCCATGTATTGAACTTTACAGTTATTATTAGGAAAGCAATTTCTCACACACCCACCCACATCATGGTACCTATTATAGTTTTTGCATGTGCTATTTAATGAATCCGCTACTAGGTTAATTTTATTCCACCTAGTGGATTTTTGATAATAGAATCTGAACAATACACTTTAGGAGGTGAGAATTTTGAGCTGTCATTGCTGTATCCGAAGAAGGAAATCTGAAAAGTGCTGAAGATTTGCCTGTTAGAACGGTTATGACAGGAAGGCTCAGGTAGTTACTGCAGGTATGTGTAGGAACTGTTAGGTGCATGACCTTTGTACCTGGAGAAATTTACCCCTATCCAACCTTAACCCAGTAAAAGAGTATTTTTATGCTTTAATTGCAGACTAGACGCCAAACATATAAAAAACTGAACAGGTAGCAGTACTGCAAATCAAAAAGCAAATTAAGGTCTTTCACAGTCAGTCATGAGGAAGGCAAGAATGCTGTTTTTCAAAAGGTTAAAGTCTATCCATAACTGATGAATCAGATTTCATTGGCCTGCACATTTACTATAGAGTTTGTTTCTAACTATAATGCCGCGTACACACGATCGTTTTTTCCATCAGAATAAACTCTGGCGGTTTTTCCGACGGAGTTCCGCTGAAACGGTCTTGCCTATACACAATCACACCAAAGTCCAATCGTCTAGAACGCAGTGACGTACAATACGTCTGACAGGACAAGAAAAAGGAAGTTCAATAGCCAGTAGCCAATAGCTGCCCATGCGTCATTTTTGGTCCGTCGGAACAGCATACAGACGAACGGTTTTCCCAATAGGAATTGATTCCTTTGGAAAGATTTAAAACATGTTCTATTTCTAGGTCCGTCAGAATTTTCGAAAAAAAAAAGTCAGACGAAGCCCACACACGATCAGAATATCCAATGAAATTTTCCCGTCTGACTTTTTCTACCAGAAAGTCCGACAGTGCGTACACGGCATTAGTTATCTTGCTAAATGTGTGCTCCTGGCAAACAGTTAAATAAATAATTGAAACTTGCTTTGGTGAGTCTTGTGATTCAGGCTCCCCTGCCATATAACATAACATGATTTGGAACCTCCAGTGCAACAATAGCATTACATCAACATACATTTACATCCTCTATTGTGGACAGGACAAAAAAAGCTACCCCTCCACATCTTTGTTTAAATGTATGTGCTCAGGGGTGTGATTATTACTAAGCTATGCTAGCATTGAGCACTGGAGTGGGACTAGAGGGGGGAAGCAGCATTTTTTGCTGAGAGCAAAAAGCATTTCAAAGCATTTCCACAAAACATCTGTCATAAATCATAAAATGATAAAGAGAAGTGATACTTTAGTTGGGCTATAAATGTTTATTTTTGAGTCTGAGGTGGCAAATTCTGCCATTTAGAAGAGCTATTCTCAACTAAAGTGTTAATCCTCCAGCAGCAGGGGCTTTCTGTCATAAAGCTTGTAATTATTTCCACTGAAGATATCAGCTAGAGGTAATACCCATAAATAGTTTTGTTATATTGACAAAAAACTATTTTAGATCTATTTGACACTTGAACATACTTCAAAGTGAAGTCATAGAAAATTGCAGGTGATTATAGGATTTTTTTTTAGTTACAGTTTCAGATTATTTGTTACATAGCTGACAATGTGTCATTTTCAGTGTAAGTAATATCTTTGTAATTCAAGTAAACACATAGTTCCTAGCTGAACACAAAACAACATTCTCAGTAATTCTTACCAATATAGTTGTAACAATAACAGTTTTGTTCTCAAGGCCCATGGAGTCATTAGCAGACAATACATCAGAGACTGTAACCACCATTTTGTCAAGCTCGCTCCAGTATCCAATCTGCCAAATAAAATAACAAGCAAGTGATGGCTAATTGACAAATAAAAACAAATGAGTATATGCAAGTAGGTTTTACTGACAAACTGAGAGAGTAAAAGAAACCAAGAATATAATGTGAGAGTGTATTGTGACCTGATTGGTTTTACCACAATAGTCAAAGCAAATAGTCAATAGTCAATAGTCAATAGTCAAAGTTTATTTTTAATTATATGAATGAAAATCTTTTTTTTCTTTATCTTCCATTTAGAGACACACATTTTTTACCATACGGGTTTTACAGCCGCCTACAGGAAGATGGGACACTAGCAAACAAAAAAGCCTGTTGACGCTAACCCTCATATAATCTTGCCTATAACTGTCATACCTCAGCTTTTTCGTTAGTGTCCTAGGAGGGCGGACCCTTTTCTTGTGTTCTGCTGATAAAAGACTAGCTCTAATTTTGCTAGCCTTTTTTGATAAAATTTTTTTCATCTGTTCACTTCAATCAAGATACTTGGTACACTGTAGATACATTTCTTCTTACTTTAAGCAAGATTTCAAAGCACTGCTTGAGCTAGCCTCTACACAGCAGCGCTTTGTAACAGCGTATCCTCAGCAACACCTTTGGAGGCTGTACCCAGACATTGCTGATCTGGAAGATTGCTAGCTTGGAATGTGAACTTCAGGCACTGGGCTCTGCATTGAGACACTTTTCAGACTCACTTTGTGAATAAGGCTGGTTGGCCTGAAGCACTCGGAGCTCTGTACTGTTGTACAATTTGCACACTTTGTTTTTTTTAATTCCTGCTGCTGCCGTTAAACTGTGGTAGGAGGAAAGGCTGAAGTGCTTGAGGGCTTACATAATCAGGTAAGTGGAGTGTAGTGCACAGGTGGCTCCTCACTCTTTCTTTTGCTCTTCGGCCTGGAGGAGGTGCTTAATACCACATGGATGACCCCGTTTCCAGTCTCATTTAACTGCCTGCCTACAATGACTTGATCACCTAAGAACTTCACCAGAACAAGATACTTGGGTTTGTGGATATGCAAGGCCACCCTTCAATTTGAGCCTAGTTGTCTTCTGCTATGTAGAACAATATATGTTCTTGAAGATGCACAGAGGACAGCCCTGTTTCAATGGATGAGCTCAGCACATATATCAGCGGTAACTTTGTTGGTGGTTGGTCTTGTTAAAATGTGTCACAAAAAAAATGTTGACAGCAGGACATGAAGTAAGGGGAAATCTCTCTAACACAGCCCCAAACAGCAGAACAAGTTGACAAGCTTTCTTCCCCTTCTGTACTTTATCTAAAACTAAGAAAAAAAAGTTCTGATTGGACATACACTTTAGGAGGAACTCCAGACATAAATTTAAAGTAAAAATCTAAAAATACTGTACTGACTGACTTTTAATAAACAAGTACTTACCAACCTTGGGATCCAGAGATGCCATCACCCAAAAATAGTAGAAGGGGGGAGGGAGGTGGAAAAAAGTGGAACTTCTGATTTTATGTGAAGTTCCACTTTAAAATTCATGATGCAACAGATATTAAGACATACATTGTTGAGCACAAGCTGAGATGACATGTCAGGGTTGCCTCTGATGCATCCAAATAAATTGAATCAAAATTAAAATGAATCAAACAACAACCTTTTTGTAGGTTCCTGTAGCTAAGTGATGATAACTGTAACAGACCTTCCATTGTTTTATGTCTTAAAAAACAGAATTAACTACTCTTTATATATTACCTTTCGAGGGCCATTGCTTTTAAGTTCCATGATGTTGATTGTATAATTTACTCTTTTACCATTTTGGTCAAATTTTATATTTCCTGTCAATCCATCAACTTGGACCTATTGAAAATTTCAGAAAATAGAGTTATTGACTTAATAATCAATTTCTTCAATGTGTTACATAATGAGTTTATGTGAAATCTCCATTAACAGTTGTAAATAATATTGTAATTATGAATATATTTAAAGGATTTGCATTAATGGGGGCTGACTTATGCAAAGTATAGGGAAATAAGAGTTAGCCAATCTTAAAAAGGAATCGAGATGCCCACCAATCAGAGCCACTACATTCAAACCAATGAGGCAGAAGCCTATAATATACAGAGACTAGAGGGAATAGAGGAAGAGAGAAAATCTTTGAAACACCAGTCACCAGAATGGGGCCCTCACTCATAGTTGGATGGTAATTATGGAATATAGCCCTTGCACTTATATCAAAATGTCTGTCTTATGTTGTTTTTCTCTCTCATTGTTTGTATTTAGTAATATGTTAGAGCTCAATATTTCTGGTATGTAACTAGATAGATTGTTTTTTTTTGTTAGACTTTCATACTATTTACCAATACATTTCTGTTGTGTTGAAGCTTTCACTTCTGGGTAAGAACTCTCATTTACCAAATCATATCAGAAACATATAAAATCTCATATATATATATATATATATATATATATATATATATATATATATATATATATATATATATATATTGTCAACAAATGCAAGTGCTCTGCACACAGCAATGAGCTCTTAGAGCCAATTTTCTGTGGCATGTGTTAATGCACCCTAACATGGTAAAAATCATATCTGACAATGTTATGTAATGCAATGCACTTTAAAACAAAATTACTTTATGCTATAGCGTAGATTCACTGCCATAGTACATTGAGGGGGCAGTCAAAGTGAATGGCCCTGTAATGCAGTATCACATGTTACATGTGTTTTCCATGACATAGAAGTGTAAATGGACCCTTAAGGTTCCCTTACACAATGCATGCTCAACCTATGGCGATCCCCACAGCCTCCTTTAGCTGCATGCCGCTCCAGAAAACCAGCGGCTGTCATACACAAGCCACTGTGGCGGCTCCCCGCTCTTCTCTTTCTTTCCTGACACACAGACATGGGGAGAGGAGCCTTTAGAAAAGTGGATCACATCTAGTGGCATCCAAACAGGGACTCTGAAGGTGGATTCTCACAGTTAAGCAATGAGCTTGTGTCATTTCATGTCTTCTGAAAAGCTCTTAATTAAAAAAAAAAACAGTACAGCCAAACAAATTGATAGCTTGGTCTTTTTTCAGGGAGCCACACTTTTAAAATAATTCATATGCATCCAAGTGTTTCTAAAAACAATCTTTAATGAGTTGACATCAATCCTTCTGGTTTCAAAACAATACTGAATAATAGGCTAAAGGAGCAGGCAAGCGTTAAAACCTCAGTCAGGATTTTATTGTTGCCTGTGTCTCCACTAGTGAAGATTCAACCTCTGTATTTATTCTGGTCATCATTGTTGGTAGTTCTTTGGTCAATGGGTCATGGATAGTGGAGAAATCTTCAAATGGGACCACTTGTTCCAGGGGCAACTGTCTAAAAGCAGTTATCCTTTAACTTGGAGAGATTTTCTCAACTTGTTGTGTTTCTAGACAGAATTGAAATAAAATCTCTCCAGTGGGACACAGACTGCAAAGACAACAACAACCACAAAAACTTTTCAGGAGTTATAATTTCCTTCATTTCCTACTGTAGCCAACAGGGGGTTATTTACTAAAAGCAAATCCACTCTGCTCTACGCGTGCAAAGTGCACTTGAAATTGCACTGAAAGTGCACTTGGAAGTGCAGTCGCTGTAGATCCAAAGGGGACATGCAAGGAAAAGAAAAAACAGCATTTTAGCTTTCACATGATTGGATAATAAAATTAATAAGATTTACAGCGACTGCACTTCCAAGTGCACTTTCAGTGCAATTTGAAGTGCACTTTGCATTTGTAGTTTGCACTTGTAATGCAAAGTGGATTTGCCTTTTGTAAATAACCCCCAAGGTCTTGGATTTAAACATAAATGACAGTATCAGAGCTACCGTTAAATTGGACTTTGCACTCCATGCAAGGCTTGCTTTGTAAATGTGCCCCCCCCCCCTTATTTAAACACTGGTTGTGATGTCATCCTCTTGCTGAGAAGATCCTGGTGAATGTTGAGTAATGCAAATGTTACAAGAAGACACTGCAGCACAGTGAGGTGTGGGCTAGTTACATTCCCCAGATCTTTCTGAAAAAGGAAGACATCATCCCTTGCTTGGGTACCATAGATGGAAGACAGGGGAAAAGGTATTATCTAACATTTTTTACCTACAGATGATTTTTTTTTTAACTCTTTTAATGTTTCAGCAAAGGGGAGGGAGGCACAATTAAAAAGTAGACCTTGCTTTTAGGTCCAAGATCATCTTTTCTTTTTCAAGGAAGTAATAATTGCTAGCCTTGTGTTACCTGCTTTAAAGCTCTTTCTATTTCTACTCCATGTCCCCACGGCACTGCTGGGTTTGCTAAACAATCTCCAGCATTTCCTCTTCTTGAGATTTCTATTCTTTGTTTGCGCAAATTACGGAAGGCCTCTGTCATCACTTGAACAGCATCAAATGTCAGAGCTGATGTATACTGAAAATGACAAAATATAATTAAAAAATACAACACGCTATAACAAATACATGAATAATTGAGGCACATCTACATGATTAAAATGTAATCTAATACACAAGATCTTGAATGCTCTTCTTTCAGGGTCATATAAACAAAAATTTACTTGAGGAGGCATAGATCAGTTTTATCTTCAAGGATGGTGCAAATATTGTATTAGCTATTGTCACCGCTCTGTGCTCTGCACCTCCAGCACTCCCCAGAGTGCTGGGCTGTGGAGGGGGCAGGAGCAGCTGGTTTAGGCTCTCAAGCTTTTAGTGACACGCTGAAAGGTGGAGCCAGCTGCTAGTCAGACATCTTGATATCATTGTCAGCACCCCAGAAAAGCCTGAACCAGCTCTGTGATATCAGCTGACAGCCGACAGCAGTCATGAAGTACCCTGCATTTAGGAATGCATTCAGCTCTTTTTTTTAAACAATCTACTGAGCTGGTCATGAGGGAGTTTAGTCCACATTTTCACAGCTTTAACTGTGAACAAGCATTTATGTAAGTGAAAGTTAAATCTTTTTTTCTTCAGACCCAAATGATGTTGAGTATATCCCCCCTTAATTGCCTCTTCTCAGAAGAGAATGCATTCAGTCCAGCTAATAGTTCCTCATAGCTGAGCTCTTCAATGCATCTTAACAGTTTAGTTGCCCTTCTCTGTGCTTTTTTCCAGTTCCCCAATATCCTTTTGTGAACTAGTGCCCAAACCTGAATTGCATATTCAAGATGAGGTCTTACTAATGACTTGTACAGGGGAAGATGATCTCTCTCTCTCTCTCTCTCTCTCTGGAATCTATAATTCTTTTATTACAAAAAAAGCATTTTGCTAGCTTTAGAAGCTGCAGCTTGGCATTGCATGCCATTATTATGTCTATGAGCTACCAGAAACGTCTCTACCATTGACTCCCCCAGCTATTCTCCTCCTAGTATGTATGATGCATGCACGTTTTTAGCCCCCTTAGTGCATAACTTTACATTTATCAGCATTAAACCCCATTTGTCACATAGTTGCCCAATTAAATAGTGCATTGATGTTGGCTTGTAAATTGGAGTTGTCTCGTAAGGATGTTATTCCACTACATTGCTTGGTGTCATCTGCAAACACTAAAAGAGTATTGTTAATCCCACACTCTATATTGTTTATAAATATGTTAAAACATAAGGGTCCCAGAGCTAAACCTTTGGGTACACCACTAATAACCTTAGACAATTCAGAGCATGAATCATTAATCAATACTCTTTAATCATGATCTTTTAACCAGTTTTCTCTACATTTAGAATGGTAGCTCTTAAAGGCTGAAGATCACGCTAGACTGACTTACTCAGGTAGCCCGGTCTACTAATCTGGCCCAACTAGACAGAAAGGTGGCGGTGATCGCTTTTAAAGGGCTCGTGCTGCAATCACTGGGTATGGCCTCAAGGTTGCTTCCTCAAATACTTGTGAGGGTAGGTAAAAAGAACACCCGATATCCAGTTAGAAGTAAAATGAAGGTGAATATGTAGTAGTTTTATTAAAAGTTGCAAAACTCGATAAAACCAATGTATTTCGGGGGGGACAAAGACTCCCCCTTCTTCAGGGCTGCTGCTGTATGCTAATGGTGAGTGGAGATGTAACCCAACTGGTGTGTCCGTGACACCAAAAATGGGAGTTGCTGTTTACTCTGGCAGGGGCAGTTTGTCCCGGAAGTGCCAGATCATGTACTAGGCATGTGATCTGGCCCAGGAGAGCCAGTTTGCCGCCATATAATGGTGTTAGGCGGTCAGCAAGTGGATATTCTAATTCTTCCTCCCCCTCAATCCTAGTTTAAATACTCCTCCAGACTTTCCATAATCCTATCCTTCAGCACAACAAACCCCTTTCCAATTTTGATTGGTTGATATGGGTTATTGTAACGATTGAACTAACATAAACTAGAGTTTTTCTGGGTGTTTGATTTGCTGTGTGGAAGCTTATTTAAAAACAATTGAGCAGTATATTACAATTGTGTACAACTCTACCTGTAGATTTATGTACACTTTAGTCCACTCCCAGATTTTTAAAAGCAAACACTGCTGATTAAGCAATTACGTACATTTTTTGGGGTTGATTTAATAAAGGAATTGAGGCTTCAATTAGCAAAGTGAATTTTAAAGAGGAAGTAAAGCCTGATAGGTTAACTTCCTCTTTGAATTTCTTCAAAGGCAAAGCATAATGGGCTACTATGCATCGCATAGTAGCTCATTATGTGTCACTTACCTGACACAGGAGCCAGCGATGTCCCCGACTTCCTCGCCGGCTGGAAGCGTCCACCTTCCTTCCGGCATCACGGACTCCGGCTCTGTGACTGGCCGAGTCGTGTGATGTCACTCCCACTCACGCGGGAGTCGCCAGTCACAGCATGTCGTTTAATGAAAACGGCACGCTGTGACCCTTCTAAAGTGTACATCGGCGCATGCGCAGAAGAAGTACTCGCTCTGGGAATTGTAAATATCTCCTAAACCATGTAGGTGTAGGAGATATTTACAGCACCTACAGGTAAGCCTTAATCTAGGCTTACCTGTAGGTGAAAGTGTGTTGTAAGGGTTTACAACCACTTTAACAGAGCTTAGTAAATAAGGTGTAAAAATATTTTCACATCAATCTTTCATTCACAGCAGAAATCCTGTTTTTTTTAGTTTCAGTCAGGTATGACTGGGTATTCAAAGAGAGCAAAGTTTCACCTTATTTGCTAACATTCACTTATAAAGTCAACATACACTCTTTAAAGTGAACAACCTTTATTCCTTTAGAAAATCAACTCTATTGCGTCTTGTCTTTGTGCAAAGCATAAGATGCTATTGACCACATATTGCAATAGTTTTTATTTAATTTAATTTAGTTTAATTAAAAACAACTAATAGAAACAAAAAGTAATGCATATTGACATTATTTACAATAAAGTATATGTCAAGGCAGAATTAGACAAAAATATAGGCGGTACATCTTTGCAACACATGTATATTTCCCCATCTTTTTTTTCCTGCACAGACCACACAAGTACAGAAAAATATCTGTGAAATATCTGTAAAATGCCGTTAGGTCTTAACCTAATATGGGCTGACAACACACAGAATTTTTGTGGACTGAGTGGTGTCAGCCATGCCCAGATTTCTTTTGCTCAACTACTTATTTCATCCCACTTTTTTCATCTCCAAAGTATTGGCACTAAATGATTTGTAGCCCCAAGATAAGAACAAGGATGGATAAACAGACTCTTTGAGATAATAGAAGCAGAAGGAACAGGACATAGGATAGTTCTGGAGGTCTGAAATGATCACCAGGTACATTGGTTTTACAGATATGTCAAAATGCTTTAAAGAGGAAGTAAACCCTTACAAACCACTTTGACCTACAGGTAAGCCTAGATTAAGGCTTACCTGTAGGTCCAAGAAATATCTCCTAAACCTATATGGTTTAGGAGATATTTGCCCGAAAACGGGCACCGCTGTCTACGGCGCATGCGCCGTAGACAGCGGCGCGCAGGCGCACTAAACGCGGCAGTTCCAAGAATGGAGCTGCCGCATTTTTCGACTCCCGTGCGCATGCGCGGGAGTGACGTCATCGCGGCTTCGCCGCTGTCATTCGGCGGAGCTGCGAGACGCCACAAGCAAGATGGATGCGGCGGACTACAGGGGACAGCGGCGACTTCGCTGGCTCCTGTGTCAGGTAAGTGACACATAATGGGCTACTATGCGATGCATAGTAGTCCATTATGCTTTACCTTTGCAGGGAAAAAAAGAGGAAGTAAACTCATCAGGGTTTACTTCCTCTTTAAACTGTAAATTAAATAGACCAAAATATTTCATTGTTAGGGTTTGCATACACTTTAGGTCTATGTAAAAACCCCAGTATTATATTTAAGGCCGAAAAATTACATATTTCAACTAAAATAAAACAATACACATTTCCTGCTAATGAGTAAATAGAAATGGTATAATGAAAGAAGGCTGCCAATGAAGCATTTAAGTCAAATATTATGTTTCTAAGAAAAGTAGGACGTGTAGAATGTCCCATGGTTAGCTTGGTGCAGAGTGCTTTGAGGCACTAGGCAGTCAACACGAATATAAATATAAATATGTGATTTTTTTCCACACCAACAGATATCAACACAACAGCTCGTTTTACAAAGAAGAAACATAATACAATGTGACTGACATGAGCTGACATGGCAGCCTCGCGTGGGCTATCAGCTGGTAATATTTTCATTTTAATAATATAAGCATATAAACACTGTACATTATGTTGCAGATATGGGCAGGATTACATTAGTGTAGTAAGAAGTAAAGCCACATTTATTTAAGATAATATGTTAGATATGATAAGGTAGCTCAAAGCTGTATTTGAGAAAAGGTAAAAATATTTCCGTACATAGACATTGGAATGGGAAGGGTTTTGAAGCAGCACAGGTCAGCGACCAATGTACAACTGGAAAGTAGGAAGAAGGAAATATAATTAAAGCAGATTTACACTTAAAAGTGAAAGTATTGCACATCCACTATTAATGGTCGTTTTTATTATGCTGGGGGCAGGTTCTTTTTTTTTTACAGGAATCTGCTCTCACTTTCACAATTCTTGCCTTACTTTGCTTGAACCAACACTCCGACCAGCATTAATGGTTGTTTGTTTTTCTTGTTTTTTTTTTGTTGTGTTCAGTTATCTTTTTCTTACAGATACTCACTCTGCTTAGGCAAGAATTACTTTAGTTTAGTCCCCCATCCCCCTTGTCTACAACCTTCTGTACATTCCATAAGGCTGCAGGATCAGTCTGACAGCACCACACAATCTCATGCATGCGTAGTGGAAACAGCAGGAAGTCACGCCCAGAAGTCACACCTGGCTCCCATCAGACCCACCAAGGGTCCTGGCCAAGACTCTGCCCCACTGAAGAGAGCGCTGGACTTCATGAGTTGGTAGGTGTCTGTTTCTTAACCTCCCTGGCGGTATGATTAGTTCTGATTTTAGGTGCTGAAAGCGGTACAATTATTTTGCATGGAAATTTGGCGTTTTATATTGTATGCAATTCTTAGGAATAACTCTTTAAATCTGTTCAAACCAGAGTCTAGCAGACATCCCGGGTATGATAAAATTTATAATATAATAAATAATAATAAAAAGTATTCAATAATGTAATCAAATCCAAAAACACTGAAATTTGCTCATTTGCAGAATTGTCGCTATCATTAGATTTAGAGTTTGATGACAAATTTCCCCACAAATCGCTATCGCTCAGTTCTGCAAGTGATTCTAATTTATTATCGCTGTTTTCTAGTTGGTCTAAAATCACTTTTGACATAAAAGGACAGTTTTTGGTTGCTATGGGCAATCTCCAAATTCCAGGCAGAAAAAAACTGTATTTATAATATAAAAGTGCATGCAGGGCACTGCATAGACCACTAGGGACAAAGGGGGTGTGTATTTTTTTATACAGTGCTGTAATCTGTAAGATTACAGTACGGTGTGTGTTTTTACTTTTTTGAATCTGGCGCCGATCTCTGCTCCCGTGCGTCATAACGTCGCAGGGAACGGAGCTCGGCGGCACTAGGGCACTGTGTGAATTGAGCGGAGGACAACTCGATCACACAGCGCGGAGGACATCGCTGGATCCAGGGGACAAGGTAAGTAACTTCTCCCTGTATCCAGCGATGCAATCCCAAGTCTGGCTCGGGGTTACCGCTTATGGTACTGAAATCCCAACCCGAGCCAGACTCGGAATCACCGCCAGGGACGTTAAAAGTCAGCAGCTACAGTATTTCTGATTCAGGGTGAGAAAACAGGAGGCAACAGAGGTCATTGCATCCTTTTCTGTATTTATTATTTTGTAAATATTAATATCTAAATTGCTATAGTAGAAATGTTGTTATTTATTGTTAGTTGTACTTCAAGCATTCATGGAGTACGATGTCAAATGGTTTGGCAAAATGTAGATATACTACATCCACAGGCCCTCCTCTATCCAGATTAGAGCTCACTCACCTCATAGAATAGTAATAGATTGGTTTGGCAAGAACAATTCTTCATAAATCTGTGCTGGTTACTAGTAATGATACTATTTTCATCACCAAATTGTTGGATATTATCTCTTTTCATCCCCTCCAATAGTTTACATACTATTGAGCTATACGGCTGACTGGCCTGTAGTTTCCAGGTATATATCTTGGCCCTTTTTCCAACATTGGTACCACATTAGCTTTTCACTAATCAGCTGGTACCATTCTAGTCAGTAAGATGTCCTTAAATATTAGGAATAACTGTCTAGCAATGACCTGACTAAGTTTTTTGAGAACTCTGGTGATTTGTTCACATTAAGTTTATCAGTTTTTTTTTTTTTAAATTAATGGCTTCTGTTAGCCACAAGGGTACAATCAGTGCTGTGTTGCTAACAATATTGTCTATTATACACCTCTTTCTCTATAGTAAAAACTGAGAAGAAGAATGTATTTAACACAGTTGCCTTCTACCTGTCACTTGTAACCAACCCCCCCTGATTATCCTTTATGAGGTTGATACACAGTGTGCTCTGACTTTGACTTTTTACTATTAATATATATAAAAAACACATTTGAGGATACTGGAAGTTTTTTTGCTCAAATTTACTCACCCAGGTTCTTTTATATTTGTTGGCCTGCAATCAATCTATCCAATGGGGGCAAGCTGGTATTCTTGCCCCCGTTGCTGGAAAGATCAGGTTCAGGTAAGTAAAAGGGGGGCTCTGGGGGGCAGCTGCAGTACTGGAGGTTTTTCATCTTAATGCATAAAATGCATTAAGGTGGAAAACCCTGAGGGTTTACAACCCCTTTAAAGTAAGCTACTGAATATGGGGGATAATTTGGTTGAGCTAAGCTACTGACTTGTGACATAACTGTCTACTTAGGAACACCATGCCATGTCTTGTGGATCTGTGATGATGGTGAAGATAACAGATTATGGTTGATTTATTAAGAAAGTAGACAGTATCCAATCCTGTATGATGGAAATGTCACAAGGTGATTCCTACTACTCCATGGTAAGTTAACACAGAGTCATCTTATTTACTATCAGTAAAGTGAACATCTATTCATTAATGTAAGATGTATAAAACAAATAAAAACATGGTTATAAAAAAAAATTATTTCTAGATAAAAGTTATGACTCTGCATATTATGTTTAGCTTTGATGCATTTGAGCTTTGCAACTAAAAGTATGTATCCAATGGGGGCAAGCTGGTATTCTTGCCCCCGTTGCTGGAAAGATCAGGTTCAGGTAAGTAAAAGGGGGGCTCTGGGGGGCAGCTGCAGTACTGGAGGTTTTTCATCTTAATGCATAAAATGCATTAAGGTGGAAAACCCTGAGGGTTTACAACCCCTTTAAAGTAAGCTACTGAATATGGGGGATAATTTGGTTGAGCTAAGCTACTGACTTGTGACATAACTGTCTACTTAGGAACACCATGCCATGTCTTGTGGATCTGTGATGATGGTGAAGATAACAGATTATGGTTGATTTATTAAGAAAGTAGACAGTATCCAATCCTGTATGATGGAAATGTCACAAGGTGATTCCTACTACTCCATGGTAAGTTAACACAGAGTCATCTTATTTACTATCAGTAAAGTGAACATCTATTCATTAATGTAAGATGTATAAAACAAATAAAAACATGGTTATAAAAAAAAATTCTTTCTAGATAAAAGTTATGACTCTGCATATTATTTTTAGCTTTGATGCATTTGAGCTTTGCAACTAAAAGTATGTATCTAAGGTCACAACAATGAAAGATCGATGTTACCTTAATAGTAGTAGTGTGTGCTCCAGGGTATTCCTTCTCTTCCAGTGTTGACCAACGTTGTATAAATTTGGCAACTGCTGGGTCATCATAGTCTACGATCTGAAATCCCGACACGTTAGCTCCTCCAAACTGTATCTTTGATAAATCTCCATCTGTAAAGCCCTGGGTAAAAAATATTAACTTATTAGATTTTCAGATGTGCCTACTCTAGCAGCAGAATTGTATTAAATTAAAAATAGTCTTTTATAAGCCCTTCAAGGCATAACATAAAACTAATATACTTTACTCTGTTCCTGCTTCTAAAGCTTTGTAACTTAGGGCAATATTCATAATAAAGATATGCAATAAGGTCTAGTCATTCCTCAATCGATTATTTTATGCTAGTTAAGAAACACCAGATGCCTAGAATTGAATTAAGTGAATTTAGATTTTCTATATTATAATAAAGGTGTCAAAGAGATGTTTGAGCTATTTATTGTTCAGCAAATTTATACTAATACATTCTCTAGAAGACATAGTATAACCTCTTAGAATATCAAAACTCAACTTTTAAATTAATATCATAAAGTAAATCTCTGCTACTGTAAAAAGTTGCACTGAGTGCATAAACGAAGGCACCAAATTACTGTATATAATACCCAACTATTGCAGCTCTTGAAAATAAACATACATGAAAACGATTGCCTTAATAATGGTTTGGTAACTCAGCAGTGCAATGTCACACCACATTAAAATACCTTCTCCCAAGTGCTATCCGTGAAAGATTTGTGCGTATCTCAAAACCATTGAATAATAAACATCACATCCCTGTATACAAACCAAACTAAACAAAAAAGGTAACAGAGATATATAACGGAATGCAAAATAATATATAACTACATGTATACATAAAGGTGGACAGCACAGTGACTAAGTGGTTAGCGCTCCCACCAAGTAGCATTAGGATTTTCGGTTTGAATCCCAACTGTGATGCTACCTGCCTGGAGTGTGCATGTTTTCCCTGTGTCCGTGCGGGTTTCCTCCCACACTCCAAAGACATGCTGTTAGGTTTATTGGCTCCTATCTAAACTGACCCTAGTATGTGTATGTATGAATGTAAGTTAGGGACCTTAGATTGTAAGCTCCTTGAGGGCGAGGGAGTCAGGGACTGATGTAAATGTGCAATATATATCTAGCATGCTGTGTAAATTGATAGCTTTATGTAAGTACCTGTAATAAATAACACTATAAAGTTAACACTCTCTCCACCAAAAAGAGTGGTAGGTGAAGAGAGTTTGCAATTCATAGTGTTATGCTACATGATAAGATTACATGGAAAAGCACTGGGGAATGAATTGAGTTTACATGGGCACTTCACTGACTTTCATTGTTATTTATTAATATGTATATTTATATTTCAACACTGTTTAGTTTGATTATTATACAGGAACACACAGGAGAGCGTGTCTCTACCTCATTTACTAAGCTTTGGAACAACTGCACTTTTAAGAGTGTAACTGCACTTGCAAAAGTATACTGTATATTTGCCTTTAGGATTTCAACCCCATAGATGGGCAAATTTATATTGGTTATTTACTAAATTACTGTATAGTTGCCTTGGCAGCATATTAATGTGGCTTCACTGCTATACACTTCAGAAAACCCTGGATTTTGATGTATAAAAAGAGAAAAAAATCCTCCCCAAACACTTGGCACCTAAGTGATCAATCATCAAATTGAGCACTTTCACTTGGGGAGGTGGTAGGTGTAAGGGATTCTATGCAAATTAATATTTCTAGAAAGTCAGTATTTGTACAGAGTAGTCTGCTGGGTCCCATGACAGGTGTGCCACAAGGGTTATGCTTACAAAGCAGGTGCAATTTGTCTCTGTGTGGGCTCTTCTTTTCAGTGCTCAGCATAATTTTATAACTTTTACATTATTACAGAAACATTTTAAAGAGACTTTGCGAGTACTCATTCAAGACAAAGTGACATTGGGCTGATTTACTAAAAATGGGGAGTGCAAAATCTGGTGCAGCTGTGCATGGTAGCCAATAAGCTTCTAACTTCAGCATCCTATGCATTAAGGTGAAAAAACACCTGGCAGTCAATGGTCCCTTAGCCCCTCGTTTTACTTACCTGAGCCCCTTCATCTTCTTTGGCGGGGACACGCCGTCCTTCTCTCCACGGAGTCCTGGCTTTGATTGGATAGATTGAAAGCAGGGCAGCCATGGACTCCCGCTGCTATCAATCAAATCCAATGACCCGGGCACCGGGGGGCAGGGCCGAGTCATACATTCAGCTTCTATGGACACTGAATGAATGACTCGGGAGTGCACCCGCAAGGTAACCCCCAGACTAAGTCTGTTGAAAAAGGAGGGCGGCTTGCCATACGACCACAGCACGCATGCTCAAGAAACGCGTCCATTGTTGGTGATGCCATCTCCCTGCTGCCATCTCTGCCCTGAGTTCCAAGCCTTGATCTGATCCCCGAGTTCCTCCACAGCAGCCGCCATTCATCCGCATGGAGCAATACTCTCCCAGACAGAGCTACACGGACGGAGGGAACAGTGATTAGGAGTGGCCACCGAGACTTACTGTGGCTGAAATGCTCGTTTTACTTCTTCTAAATGTGAGTGCATAATTGTATGCTAATTAAAGTGTTTTAAAATGTCTACTCTTATAGGCGCCTCTCCTTGTTTTCTTTCTGCAGTTTGGAACCTGGTTTCTGTTCCCCTATGAGGGCAGCCCTGAGAGTTACTGGACTTTATTTCCCCTATTTTCCCTAATTTAACCCCTCTCTTCTTCATATGGATTAATTGAGACTCTATATGTAATGTTCTAATTGTTGGTATTGGGAGATGAATGAGCCATAGTTTTTTGCGCATGTTGTTTTTTTGGTATGACACATTTACACCTTTCACCATCCACACGAAGGCCCAGAAACACCCACAGTAACCTGAAGACCCACCCACATCAACTCCCAGAACTGCTACAAATGACTCTCATAGCCACATAGATGTTTGTTTTATCGGTATAATTGTTCATTTTAACTTGTAGCACTTTGAGATCTTTTTGATGTAAAGTGCATTATAAATAAAATCTATTATTATTATTATTATTATTATTATTAGCTCTGAAGCTACAGCGGCTCAAAGGGTTTTGGGACATGTAGTATCAGGACTGGTAAAGGAAGGAAACAGGAAGTCAGAGTCTTTCAAAGACTTTCAGTCAGAGACGTTCAGATTCAGCCTGGAGGAGGAGTGACATCACAGACACAGAAACCTGCTGTATACAGCTAAAGGAGGTGCATTGCAAGTTTACCTTTAATCTGTACTGCAAGGGATATTTTTTGACCTGGGAACTTTATTGTCTTCATTACCAGAGTTTTGCTTTTTACTCCCCTTTTCACAAAGTTGTTTGGAGTGTTCTTTTGTCATCATTGTATATTATTCAGCATACAACCCCACTAGAAATTGGACCTTTCACATGTGTATTTATACTACAATTGGTTAAAACCCTTTACAGACAGGTATCTTTGTTTAACTAATTATGTGACTTGTAAAATAATTCACTGCACCAGTGATGATTTAGGAGATTTCAAGAGATTTAACTACTTGATGGCATGCCCCTGAATAGGCTAGAGTTACTCTGGGGACCTGCATTAGCTCAGGCCTGCTATTAAAACTGCTAGTGATTTAATCTTTACACGTCATATATATATATATATATATATATATATATATATATATATATATATATATATATACAGTATCTTACGAAAGTGAGTACACACCTCACATTTTTGTAAATATTCTATTATATATTTTCATGTGACAACACTGAAGAAATGAGACTTTGCTACAATATAAAGTAGTGAGTGTACAGCTTGTATAACAGTGTAAATTTTATGTCACCTCAAAATAACTCAACACACAGCCATTAATGTCTAAACTGCTGCCAACAAAAGTGAGTACACCTGCAGCTACATTCTAAGGCATACAGTATTACACGCTATAAATTCTTGTATATCTTGATTTTGCATGTACTCGAACCAAACGTCCCAATGAGAAGAAGTTTCCGTTTAAATTCACCAGTAGCGGCACCATCTACGATATACAGGAATTTATAGGGATTTATAGTATAGCAATACTGAGGGTGCAGTGTATGTCTTAGTATGTAGCTGGGGGCTACAATACCAAACAACTTTTGAGGATCCACTTGAAGGAACATGTTCAGAATATATTGAACGTTTAAGATAAGCATAGTGTATCCAAACACTTAGCGAAATTTCATAACAAAGACCCCACACATTTGAAATTTTGGGGCCTTATACCTTATAAATGACACTGGTTGGGGGGGGGGGGTCATAAGGTGAGAACTCTTAGCCAACTCGAATCCAAATGGATATCTCTAATGGACACCTTCTAACCTAATGCAATCAACATTGAGTTTGATCTAAATTGCTTCATCAATGATTTTTATTATTTATCTCATTGATTGCACTCATCTATCACCTACAGACTTCATGTGTCACTGTGCACTTTCATTTTACCTTGATCCATCACTTTTTTAATGTATTTCCCAGTCAAGCAGATATTTTATTTTGTTTATATATATTTCATCATGGACTTGTCACAAGAGTTATTATTCGTTTTTATTACAGTATAGAGCAGTGGTCATCAACGCTGTCCTCAGGGCCCACTAACAGGCCAGATTTTATGTATTACCTTGGGGAGATGCAGACTAGAATACGGCAATCACTGAGCAGCAAATTATATCACCTGTGATGTATTTCAGTTATCTTGCAAACCTGGCCTGTTAGTTGGCCCTGAGGACAGGATTGATGACCACTGATATAGAGGGATGCCATTCTATTATCCTTGCCCTCAACCATATTTATACATGTTTATATTGTTTCTTGCCTCATCTCCGGTACTCTTATGGCTCCCTATATGTTTTTATATGTTTTTTTATATGCTTTTTTCAGTGGTCTATGTGGAGACCAAAGGAAAATGGCCACCATTATGTTGATCTATGAGAGACCAAGGTAAAATGGCTGACATTATGTATTTCAATGGTGGACTACAGGAAAATGGCCGCCACTAGCTAATGTGAATACACTGATGTAGTCACGTGATTTGACGATACATGTCGGGATTGGTGCAATAGGCTGAAACTGGAAATGATGTAAGCATACGAGCTCGCCGCTCATGGAGTGTTAGCTCAGCGTTTTTTATACAAAGTGAGTGTATCTATTTTGTGCAGTTTTAATAAATTTTAAGTGGTATTATGCTATTGGGATCTTTCTTCCATGTTCATTATCTTAATCAAGCTAACTGGAGGCGGAGGCGAAGGCTGTGTCCATATCTATGATCCATTGCTGCATCCACCAAAGAGGGACCCTCTGAAGACACGTGGCCAAAGCATCTGATTCATTCATGCTATAACCTTACAGCAGTAAGATGAGGGGCTTATGCACATTAAGGTGTCACTGCAGTGGATTGGTCTGGCATTGGTCATTATTTTCACGTTTTGCAGTGAAGGGAAATACCATCCATTTAACAATTTTCAAAATTTTAAAAGTTATTATATAATATTATATGTGTCATAGTTTATGATTTTATTTGCACCCACTACAGCTCAGTTTGTTTTTATCTTTGTTTGGTACAAAATCACTCTTGCACCAGCACTTTATTATAGTGACTCACATCACTCATCAGAGTTCACAGCACAGCATCACAACCTTACCCACACTTGTTTATCTGCCAAGGATCAGCTAATTAGGTGTCTGCGGCAGTGAACCCTCAGTTTTCAAATTAGTTGACAGCGCCGGAGTACCACTTATAATTTAATTGTACTCACTTTTGTTGCCAGCGGTTTAGACATTAATGGCTGGGTGTTGAGTTATTTTGAGGGGACTGAAAATTGACACTGTTATGCAAGCTGTACACTCACTACTTAAATTGTAGCAAAGTGTCATTTCTTCAGTGTTGTCACATGTAAAGATATAATAACATATTTATAAAAATGTGAGGTGTGTACTCACTTTTGTGAGATACTATATATATATATATATATATATATATATATATATGTGTGTGTGTGTGTGTGTGTGTGTGTGTGTGTGTATATATATATATATATATATATATATATATATATTGTAATCCACTGTTCTATAACATACTTATATACAGTATATAATAGTGTCTCAGGTTTTGCACTCATCTCACACACACTACACCTTGATACAGTAAATAGTTTTCAGTGATTATCAGAATATGCATTTAATGGTGCACAAAATATGTTTATTCTACAGATTAGTTTGCTTGTTGTTATTTCACTGCATAGCATGGTGCAGTGCTGAGTGAGCTGGAGGCCACATATTTTAGCGTGCTTCTCTAACTGTCCCATCTGCAGTGGGAAATATATGCCAAGAGTAGTAGAGTAACTAATAAATCACTGAGACAGATTTTGGCATGAGATTTTTCATGCTATGAAATTCATACATCATAGAAAGCCATTGCTTTATGGCAAGGTGTGCACTTTCATTGACTAAAACAGGACCATAATTGTAAAACCAGCTGCATGACATCTTAGTTAAGCTATAAAATCATACACAAAAGAAAAAGTATATAAAACATGAATGAACATCACTGCTCTTTTATAAAGATGAGCTGAACACCCCCTGGTTCAGTTCCTACCAGAGCATGTGAACAGGCAAAAAATTTGGACGTAAGCACGAACACTGTTAAAGTCTATGGGACACGAACATGAAAAATCAAAAGTGCTAATTTTAAAGGATTATATGCAGGTTATTGTCATAAAAAGTGTTTGGGGACCCGGGTCCTGCCCCAGGGGACAATGCAAAAAAAGTTTTAAAAATTGCAGTTTTTTCAGGTGTAGTGATTTTAATTACGCTTAAGGTGAAACAATAAAAATGAAATATTCCTTTAAATATCGTGCCTGGGGGGGGGGTGTCTATAGCATGCCTGTAAAGCGGTGCTGTTTTCCTGTGTTTAGAACAGTACCACAACAAAATAAAAAAATTTAAGGAAAAAAGTCATTTAAAACTGATCGCGACTGTAATGAATTGTCGGGTCGCGGCAATATAGATAATATTCATTGAAAAAACGGCACTGCACGGCACTGCAAAAAGTTGCGTGGGGGGTCCCCCTAAAATCCATACCAGGCCCTTCAGGTTTGGTATGGAAATTAAGATGAACGCTGCACCAAATTTTAAAAAAATGGCGCAGGGTTCCCCCCCAAAATCCATACCAGACCTGAAGTTTAAGGGGAACCCTGCACAAAAAAATGGCATAGTGGCCCACCAAAATCCACACCAGACCCTTATTTGAGCTTGCAACCTGGCAGGCCACAGGAAAAGAGGGGGGATGAGAGAGCGCCCCCTCTCCTGAACCGTACCAGGTCACATGCCCTAAACATGGGTAGGGTGCTTTGGAGTAGCCCCCCAAAGCACCTTGTCCTCATGTTGATGGGGACAAGGGCCTCATCCCCACAACCCATGCATGTAACAAGGGGATCCCCATATCCCAGCCCCCCTATGGCAATTGGTAACGGGTACATTGTACCCCTACCATTTCACATAAAATGTGTCAAAAATAGTAAAAAAGACAGGAGACACTTTGGGACAAGTCCTTTATTAAAAAATAAAAAAAATAAACATTCAGTAAGGGAATCAGGAAGTGAAGCTTTGCAGCTTTACAGCCTGGTTCCCTAATGTGCATGGGCGAGTCGCTCAGCGAGATCCCACAGGTCTTCTGGGACCTGTGTGTCTCCCAGAAGACAGTGGGGGGGACGGAGGAGGCGCCAGATATGGCATAGATCTCCCTGTGTACCCACGGATATCTATGTCTGGAAGTGGGAGCAAATACCTGAATTATACAGGTATCTGCTCTCCCCTCCCAATGAAAGGTGCCAAATGTGACACCGAAGTTCCATTTTTGGGAGGAACTCTGCTTTAAGCTATACCTCCAGGAAGCTGTCAAAACAGACAGCCAATCATATGTGGTGAAGACATTGAGATATGAAAGATTATTTTATTCACTCTCTGATTTGCAATATTTACATACTTTAACACGTGTTTTAGACACTGTAATGTATACAGTAAAAAAAACGTTGTGTAACCCCACGCCCATCAACTGCTGCAATCAACACTTCTGTTTCTGATAAAAACTCCAAATCATAAGTGCAGCACTGTAATTAATATGTAAACAAAGAAATGTAATAAATTCTATGTAAAACTGTGCAAAATTTCTAAACCAATGCTATTCAATTCCTAATGTGGTTGTAAAGGCACAAGGTTTTTTACCTTTATGCATTCAATGCATGAAGGTAAAAAACTCTCTGTGTGCAGAATCCCCCACAGCCTCCCCTAATACTTACCTGAGCCCCCTCTAGATCCAGCGATGTCCACAAGAGCCTTGGTTCTCTGGGGACTCGGACTCCTGATTGGCTTTTGGCAGCAGCAGGAGCCATTGGAGGAGATGAGGGGAGGTGAAATCACCCCCCCCCCAGGCACGATATTTAAAGGAATCAGGAGATGGAGGGGACTTGGCCAAGCCACGGCTTCATGTGTGAATGGACACACAGAACCGGGGATCAGAAGCATGCCTGCTTGGGTGTCCCCAGAGATAGCTGCTTGCTCTGGGGGCACTCGGCAGGTAGGAAGGGTCAGGAGTGCCAGCGTGGGACTCAAAAAGAGGAGCATCCAGGCCGCTCTGTGCAAAACCACTGCACAGAGCAGGTAAGTATAACATGTTTGTTATTTAATAAAAAAAAAAAAAAAAAAAAAACAGGACTTTAATGTTACTTTAAATATAAATGAATATCAATTCCTGTATTATTCAGTCCAGTCCTCACAGGACAGGGCTAAACCTGCCCACATTCCAGCTCAGGTCGGCCTAGTGACGAGACAGCCCCACATTAAATCTGCCCACTTACTGCAAGGGTCCACGCAAACCCTGCCTCCCCCCCTGTGCGAACTGCCCACTTGGACACCCAAATCACTGAAATGAATGCTTTAATGAATTATTGCATGTGCACAGTAACTTAAGTAAGACCTCAAGCACACTGGGCTAATCCCCGCTGCATGAGACCCCCCCCCCCCCCAAAAAAAAACAAAAAAAAAACAAATTATAAGAAAGCACTGATAATAGGCCACACATTTGACCTAACAGTTGCAGCTGTAAGCAGGAAAACTTGCTTACAGCTATGCCATTCTCTGTGTGTTTACCTTCATTCCCTAGAATATAATTAAAGCTTATAAGGTACAGCCTGAGCTATGTGTGGCTGAAGATTATTAGCGTGACTCATGCATGAGTTCTAGAATTTGCAGGTCATTCTGAAAAATAGCTGTACAAAGCTACATCTGCATAGTTAAAAGAGATAATACTAAATATAATCTCCTATGGCAGCAAAAACTGCAGCAAAAGCAAAACCATACAGACAGATCCAACAGTAGCTAAGCAAAAGTTTAAAAGATCAATGAAAGTAATAAAAACAAGAACACAAATGAAAACAAGACACAGTTGGAAGGAACTTTTTCCCTGTCTTATTAAGCTACTAACTTTGAGGGCCCATTTCCATTAAATGTTGTTTTAAGGAATGTGCATGAACATGTATTTATGCATTGAGGCACGCCATGCATTTTGAATGCACTGTCAATGCACATTAGTGCACAAAAGAAATGTTCCTGTCACATGTCAGTGTAGAGGAGGGACAACCGACAATAGATGCCCCATAGTAAGCCTATGGGTGACATCATGGCCCCGGCTCTGGAGTAGTTGTCGCTGCCTTTCCTCTACACTAAAGCTGCTGCTGGAGAGGTCATAGACCAGAGCAACTTCAGAATAGGTAAGTATTCTTAGAATGGGGGTGGGAATAGATTTGAGCTTAATTAGGTTTTGACTGGAATTAAACTTTAATGGGGCCACAACACACATATGACCATGCAAAAATGTATGTTACCACAATGTGATAGAGTATAAAAAATTATTAAATTTCCTTTGGCACACTTTTTTGAAAAGTTCATGCCCTAGCACTCACTAAAATGGTTGTTAAAGTTAACGTTTCAACAGTGCTGAACATTGTAACAGGATTGTAACATGGAAGCAAAAGTGACTACGAAGGGATATTAGAGCATTTTGATTGCAGATACCCCCTTCATATAAATACACAATTGGCAGTAAAATCAACAAAATATTAAGGTAGAGAGTATATTTCAATTGAAGTTAGAAAGTATATTTCATTTATACTCACTAGATTTGCTATGATATAATGATAACCTTTTACGTGTTTTCCGATGGTGATAACCTACAAAATAAAGGAAGATGATTATCTACAAATGAATTTGGTTTCTGAAAGACATCAAATGTTTACTAATATTCCATTACGGTACCTTCTTATTGCACTATATTTTTAAATAATTTAGTTTTGTTTTTTTGTTTGTTTTTTGTTATAATGTCTCTCAAATTAAAGTTTGTATTTGTGTACCCTTTAAATGCACCAATACTTTCAGCAAATGAGCCAGAGAAAGGAAGGACTTCCATCAGATGAAATAATAATAGAAAAATAATTAATTCATTATTGGGGGATGAGTATGAGGCCACCAAATAAATTCTATTATAAGAACTAAACAGAGGGGTCAAGGCTCTTGCTGTATGTAGTGCGGATGAGTAAGTAACTAAATAAAAAGGGATATTTGCTGTTTTTAAATAAATATGTGCACACTATAGAAAAATCCTTAAAAACCTTATCACATTTGCCTATTTCAAGTGACATCTAATGGATCTACCCAGGATTTCTTCAAGCTGGTTCTTGCATGTGCCTTTGCAGCTAAAGTTGGTAGACAGGGCAGATTTACCATTAGACAATGTGCAATAGATCTGTACCTATTGAAGGCAAAGGCAAATATAGAATTTTTTTTTTTTTAAAAGGATATCAATTACACATTATTTCCCAAACCAAGTGGAAATATAATATCATAAAAGCTAATTCATACATTGTTACAATATTCTTAGCCAGGTTAGGACCAGTAAAACAAAATACATGCCATGTACCAGTGTTGGTCTCTAGTCATTGAAATCTTGCCGTGGTGGTAGTAGTAGTTACCGATGGATTTTTTATTTTTTCAGTTGGAAGAAAGGGGTATCTGGAGCTGAAAGGAAATCTCTCATGGGAATACCAGGCTCAGCATCAGAACGGATTCTTTAAATTTGGTATCGTCTTGTGCATCAAACAGCAGTGCTTGATGAGTTTAATGTTAAGGAACTTGAGTGGGCTAGACCAGTGGTCATCAATTCTGTCCTCAGGGCCCACTAACAGGCCAAGTTTGCAAGATAACTGAAATACATCACAGGTGATATCATTTGCTGCTCAGTGATTGCAGTATTCTAGTCTGTATCTCCCCAAGGTAATACATAAAACCTGGCCTGTTAGTGGGCCCTGAGGACAGGGTTGATGACCACTGGCCTAGACACAGCCTTGGTCTTAACCCTCCTTAACTACTCTGGGAAGAATTAAAAATCTAACTGCAAGCCAGATCTTCTTGTTCAACATTAGTATCTGACTCCTCCAGTACTCTTTTGGCTGAATGGACATAAGTCCCTAGGCACTGTTTTGGAAAGACTTCCCAGAGGTATGGAGGCTGTTACAAATGCAAATTGGGGCTAACTCTATATTGATGCAATTTCTTTTGAATTGGATAACAAACAAGCTCATTTTGGTGATAGGTGCCTACAACCTTTTAGTATTATGGTTTCTTACTGCATGGAACTGCTTCTGTTTGCAATTTACAATGTCCGTTATTTGTACTTGATTAATTATGTACTGTATTTTAGGCTCATCCATGACATTTTCCAAATGTGTCAACATTCAGTCAATCTATAGAGAAAACATAAAGGGGAGCACTTCTAAGGATAGCCATATTAATAAAAGACAGAGATAAACTTTTTCACCTCACCTGCTTCACAGGTAATCAATGCACCTTTTCTATGAGTATCTATTCCAGTAGCAATCCAATCAGTATCGATCCTGGGCTGCTATGCCATTTGTCCTTGGCTTAAATCCTTGATCTGCATGTGGAAGTAATGTGTGAGGTCTGCTGTGTCCTATGTGCAGACAATGCATATCACTGTGTGGGTTTGCTCCTCTCACTCACTCCGAAGCAGTAGCTGGTCTCTGGTGTAGTGGGACCGGCTCTGTGGGAGGTCTGATGTGCACTGGAGCCTTGCGAAACACGATAAGGTAGGCTATACATTCTGCAATTTTCTTGTACAATTTTGCTTTAAATTTACTAAAAACCATATAATATGAGGTTAAAACTAAACAATACTTTCAAGGAAATTGTACAAGAAAATTGTATACAGTGTGGCCACCTTAAAGCGGAACTATATTCACCTGTCATTGGCCAGGCCTAGATGACGTCACTCTCGTGTATGTGTGGGGGTTCTGTCAGATTCCACATTGCCAAATTTGTGCTGTGAGCTACGCTTCTGCAGCTTACTCTACAGGGGCGAACAGGCAAGTAAGTAGCTTTAATGTAGAAGAAACAAAGCAGAAGACGAAACAAAGCATGTCACTGTACCCCGAGCCCACCCAGTTGTATGACAATAGCGAATCAATATTCAATATTGTCTTCCTGATTCTCCTCCCAGCCAATCCTGGGTCATGAGACCTGATTGGCCGAGAGGAGAATCAATCCTATTGGCCGCAGAGGAGGAGGAGGAGGGAGGAGACGCAGGGGAAGCCACACCGCCGTGAAGATCAGATTGCTAATACAATAGATAGATTACCCATGTAGCAGGTGAGGATAAAAAGTTTGTCTTTGTCTTTTATTAATACAGCTATTCTTGGAAGTGCTCCCTTTTCTCTTTTCCCTATATATCTATATTGCTAATTTGAGAGCAACTTTGGGTGCAGTAACTGGACACTATGATTTTAGAATCTGTAAACTGATTACTGGTCATTTGTACTGGAAAATAAACTATTTTTTTTCTCAGAGCTCCCTTATATTAGGCTATATTTGTAAGATGTATGTGACATGGCTACATAATGGTATTGTAATGTATAGCGGTATTGGTAGTGTAAGCATTCAATTAATGATTTTGTTATGTAATAAGTATTCAGAAGTATCTGGGCAGGGAACAAACCTGATCAACAATATCGTTCACTTTATCCCTCTCACAGTCCAGAATCACTCTCCTTTCCTTTTTTATTTCCAAATCCTGAAAGAGGGAACGGTACGTCTCATCTTTCCTGTCATTGTTAATGTTGCCAACGTTGATTGCTGTCACTTGCCATTTCTTCTCAGCTGCAGAATCCAGCACAGCTTGCAGTGTTGATAAACCTTCAGAGACAAAATATCGGACACAAATACAGTCAAGATCAGCAATAACCCAGGGTCTTTGTATATCTATCTCTTAAAGCCACCCTGATCCGTTTCTATTTCCCCACATTATTTCACTAAAAATAAATGTCTGAATTAATTTTTTCCTAAACTGCAATAGTGATGTGACCCAAGAAAGAAACTTTGTACTAAAATTGCAAATTGTTTATTACACTGTTTGTTAGAGGTAAAGTGGTGGTGGCACCATTCATTTTCTTTTTTAAGGCTTTTTTTTTCATTTATTTTCACCAATTGATTTGGCCAATAAGTCTGTTATTTTTCAACTTCCTTTAACCACTTGCCTACTAGGCACTTTTACCCCCTTCCTGACCAAGCCAATTTTCAGTTTTCAGCGCTGTTACACTTTGAATGATAATTGCATGTTCATGCCACACCCAAACAAAACTGTAATCCTTTTTCACAAAAATAGAGCTTTATTTTGATGGTGTTTAATCACTAATGGGGTGGGTTTTTTTTTTGCTAAACAAACAAAGACCGACATTTTTGAAAAAAAAAAAAAAAACGTTTTCATACTTTGTTAAAAAAAAATTGAAAACAGGTACTGATTACTCCTATACTGATGTGAACTGATGAGGCTGCACTGATGGGCACTAATAGGCTGCACTGATGGGCACTGATAATGGGGGGATTGATTATCCGTGTCCTGAATATTGGTGCAGTTTAAACAGTGCCCACCAGTGCTGCCAATGTGTGTCCACCAGTGCTGAAGGGCACTGATGAGGTGTCATTGATGAGGCGGCACTCATAGGCTGCACTGATGAGGCTGCACTGGTGGGCACTGATGAGGAGGCACTGTTGGGCACTGATAAGGAGGCACTGGTGGGCACTGATGAGGCTCTACTGGTAGGTGGCACTGATGGGCACTGGTAGGTGGCACTGATGGGCACTGCTAGGCAACCTTCATGGGCAGCACTGATAGGTGGAACTGATGGGCACTGATAGGTGGCACTGAAGGGCACTAATTGGCAGCACTGGTGGGCGCTGATAGGCAGCACTGGTGAGCACACATTGGCAGCACTGGTGGGCACTGCTTGAACTGCACCAATATTCAGGACACTGACAATAATTTCCCCCGATAATAAGTGTACATGTCCCTTTAAGAGAAGCTGGTTATCGGCTGTCAGCATGAGGAAAAGAGTGTCAATAACCAGCTTCTATTTACATCTGTGATCAGCTGTGATTGAATACAGCTGATCATGTGGTAAAGAGCCGCTGACTGGCTCTCAATCTGTGATCAGCAGTGTCCTCCGGACACTGTGACCACAGAGCACACCACTCGCACTCTTTTCTATGGCATGCTTTGGAGAAATGGTTAAGTCGATGGGTTTAGTTCCACTGTAACAGACCAAGCTGTCCAGCAAAAGTAGCAATTAGAAGGTGGAGCAAACTATTTAAAATCGATCTAAACCCATCAATTTAACTGTTTCCCAAAACCATTATATTGAAGACATACCATGAATGGTAACTGTCATGGTTGCTTGTGCTTGTCAAGCCATCAAATGGCTGGTGTCATAGCTGATCACATGTGCAACACTATGGCAGATCAAACAAATCCTGAGATGGTAACTTACTTGGCTGTAAAGGATAGGATGGTTTAACACTGCCAATGGTTATTACAATGGTTTACAAATGTATGTAAAACCTTTCATCACAAAAGGAAAAAAAACTGTTTCTATAACTGCTTGAAGTGGAAATTTAGGCTAAGGCATTAAAATGGGCAGACAGGCAAAAGTTTTAATGCAGAAGAGACATGTTTTGTCTCTTTTTCGTTAAATTACAACTTTACATAGTGGATGATGGAAGTAGTAGTTTACAAAAATAATATTCTTTATTATGTTTCTACAGTAGGTCAGCTCACAGAAAGTGACAAAAACACTACATTTCTGGCAAGATAAACAAGTATTTTCTATACTTGCTGAAAGCGTCCCTAGCTTTAAAGAAAGAAAACAAATGCAGCCACCACAGTTGAAGACTTGTAAGCTACAATATACTACATTTTTGGACATAGGTTTAGTTTTGCTCTAAGAAACCATCTTTGCAGGAGGCTAGCATTACATTGTCAGAATTAGTCTCTGAAGAGGGAGAGGTGATAGTGCACCTGAAGGTTTCTGATTGTCCAGGAAACACCTCCTGGGGTTAGGAATCCCTAGCTAGTCCATCTGTTCTTTGCAAGATAATGGATTTCTTTTAAAGTATCATTACGTTTATTTTTTATACATTTTTTTAATTAAAAATAAAAAAGAAATAAGTTAAAAATAGAATTTTAACCACGCACCAACCCAGCCGATTAACAAAATATGCTAGATATGGAGGCACTGATGCAGTTCTATTTTTAACACATTTAATTAGGATGGTTGTCAGTTTGGAAAAGAAGATTTATAAATGGAATGCTTTTTACAGTCTCCTCTATGTTAATCAGCCCTTGTTTTCTTTGCCGTATATGCTTTGCAGCTCATTTTATAGCCTTATTTACATTTTAAGTAATAGACAGACTTGACAAGTAACCATCCGCTTCAAGGACATGTCTCCTAACAGACATCTAAGTATGGGCAGAGACTTTGTACAATTGGTTATATAAAACCCAACAGGAAATCAATTGCACATCAAGAATTTTTTACATTTGTTTCCTGAAATGTTTTAACCTATTGTGTTATCCTCACACATCCATTCTGATTATAAACCTCTCTGTAACATATTTCGCCCCTTGCAGCACCTACAGAATCTGTTTTGGCCAGGCAGTAAAGGGCATGTGTTTGGGACATGGTCAACTTGTAAAAAAGCATGTCCATGTTATTCGAGGATGAGTGTACTCATGAAACATTACTCCATAACATATCCAGGGTAACAAAACCCGCTTTGCAAAAATAACCTTTTGTCTCAGCCTTTGTTTTCGCTTAATTTTTGTACCTGGTATCACAATCCCAGGCTAGTGTAAGCCCTTGTACACACGGTCGGAGATTCCGACGGAATGTGTCCTATCGGACTGTTTTGTCGGATAATCCGACTGTGTGTGGTCTCCATCGGACTGTTTCCGTCAGAGTATCCGACGGACCAAGTTTTCCAACTTGTCCGTAAAATTTTCCGACAAAATGCTCCGATCGGACATACTCCGATCATGTGTAGCCTACTCCAACGGACAAAGTGCCACGCATGCTCAGATCAAATTCCTAGACCAAAGCTATTGGCTAATAGACTGAACGTAGTCCTGTTGTAATGAAATAACGCCATCACGTTATGTACAATCGGATTTTCCGACAACTTTGTCCGACCGTGTGTATGCAACAGTTTCGAAAAAAATCAGTCGGACAAAATCCGTCGGACAAAATCCAATGGATTTGGTTGTCAGAATGTCCGACCGTGTGTACAAGGGCTCAAGCCCCTTTCACACGGGCTTTCCGATCAGGTCCGCCTGTCAGTTTTTCAGGTGGACCTGATCGGACCTTCCATTTACCTCAGTGGATGTCAGTAGTGACATCAGCTTCTATTTGATACGATCCTGTCTGTGAAATCCAGACAGATGGTGACCCAATTTTCCATTCTTCTGGTGGATCGGATCAGATGGGACCGTCTGTCCGTTTTCATACAATCTCCCCATAGAGGAGAGCAGGGCTCTGACAGGTCCGTCTTAGCACAATGAGCGGAGACGGACCTGTCATTCACCTGCTCAGAGGGGATCAGCGGAGCAATCTCCTGCTGAGCAAAACAGTCCGTCGGGAGGACCGCCCGTATGAAAGGACCCTAACCCTTGTTTTGTTTACAATTAGCTTATGGAGTTTGTTACTTTATATTGGGTAACCTAAGCTATTAAAAATGCAAGCTTTCAGAACCCCTTTAGGTCGCTTCTTCAAGCGCTCTACAATTCATTTTCCCTGTACATTCAGCTTATCTAATGGCTTTTCTGCCAGGTGCCATAAATTATGATTTTTATGTTGCCCTGCATTCATGCAGTCTTCGACAGTCACAACTGTTAGAAGTAGATCTTCCATAAATGCATATTAGAACTCATCTTCCAAAGTGGTGACAAAAGAGTTATATATTTAACTTTAGATGTGTTAAGGGATTTCAATGTGTACAAAAGTACACAAATTCTAATTACAGACATTGAACTGGGTGAACTGTAAAACATTTGTTTACTGTAAATGGGTTGTAGGGTGTGTTTATAAAACTGTGCAATTTTCACCTTGAGAGTCAATTAATATGAGCGCCCACAGTCTTTAAAGAAAAAAAAAAAATTAAAGAAAATATTAAAGACAGGCTTAAACACAGGACCCTGCAATCACTATGTCTGGTCTCCCACAGTACACAGAACATGGACATGTAATTATTTTAGTAAATATAAGCTGCTAAAAAAAAAACTTTTTCTCATCAGCAGTATATTGCAGTCTGGTGACTTCTATAAGTGCCTGGTAAAGCTTGTAGGAGGAGATTTAATACTGCACTGGTTATCAGGATGCAGGACCCCTGACCCTTTGTCTGGGCAGTGCTGATTGGCCCCATGCTGGTCACCTGCCCTTTCCCAAGAAAGAAAAAACTCTAGCAGCCTGACTACGGTAACTCTGTCTTATCCAGACAGGTTTTTGAGACAATGCAAGAAGAGGAGGATCTGTGCATACAGGATCAAGCAGCCTTTTTACAAAATGCAGAAGATTAACCCCTTAGGTTAACCACTTTAACACCACACCTTTTAACCACTTAAGGACCAGCTGCTGCAGTTATAGTGGGTGAATCGCCATAACTGTACATCGGCCATCAGGGCCAATGCACGTAGCCGGCAGGCGTGATGCCCTGCCGGCCACCTGCGATTTCTCCTCATAGAGACAGAATGGAGAACTGTCAATGTAAATAGACAGATCTCCATTCTGTCAGGGGAGGAAAGACAGATCTGCTGTTCCTACTGATTAGGAACAGCAATCAGTCTCCTCTTCCAGGCAGTCCCCCCCCATCACAGTTAGAAACACTTCCTAGGTAACACATTTAACCCCTTGATCACCCCTAGTGTTAACCTCTTCCCTGCCAGTGACATTTATACAGTAATCAGTGGCTATTTTTAGCTCTGATCGCTGTAATAATGTCAATTATCCAAAAAAAGTGGCAAAAGTTTGCGATCTGTCTGTTGCAATGTCGTAGTCCCACTAAAAATCGCTGATCGCTGCCATTACGTTAAAAAAAATAATAATAATAAAAATGCTATAAATCTATTCCCTTTTTGTAGACGCAATAACTTTTGTGCAATCAGTTCCATATAATATATATCTCCTAAACAGTGCATGTTTAGGAGATATTTACAGTACCCAAAGGTAAGCCTTATTATAGGCTTACCTATAGGTACAAGTCAAAGATTGAAGTTTACAACCACTTTAATGCATTCAATGCATTAAGGTAACAAAAAAACAATTTGCAGCTTTTGCCACAATCCTACCTAAATACTCACCTGAGTCCAATCTCAGTCCAGCACTGTGCAGTCTGCAGCAGCTCTTTTCCCCTCTGCCAGATCTCATAGAATTGGCTGAGAGCAGCAGGAGCCACAGGCTCTTGCTGCTTTCAGTCAAAACATGTTTCAGTTAAAACATGTCAAAACATGCGGTGGACGGGGCCAAGCTGAGTTGTGTGTCTGAATAGAGGCAAACAGGTCAGTTTGGGAGCGAGTTTGTATGAGTGCCTCCATGGCAAGCAACTTCCTATGGGCGCACGGGGCTGGGGGGAGCATTAAGCAGGACCGCCCACAGGGGACCAGAAAAGAGAAGGATCGAGGCTGCTCTGTGCAAGACAATCGCACAGAGCAGGAATGAAATGCTTTTTTTTGTTTTGTTTTTTAAATGAACCTTTAATATCACTTTAGACGCCTCCAGCTGTTGCAGAACTACAAGTCCCATTAGGCATAGCAAGACTCTGAAAAAAAGCCACAAGCATGACACCCAGAGGCAGAAGCATGATGGGGCTTGTAGTTTTGCAACAGCTGGAGGTCCGCTAATTGCATATCCCTGATGTACATGGTTCTGATTTATTTTTGGGCCATATGCATCCTTATACAATAACCCAAAGTTTCAAAAGTCAGTACTTATTTCCCATATGTTTCTGGACTGCTTTTTACAATAATTCCCCAGTGAAAGTATTATCCATTAACAGTGATTAAATGTATTACCGGCTGATATTCAGGAAAGTAATTATTATAAATGTGGGCGGCTGCATAAAATTGTAACATTATTCTTTGTGATTGATTTTATCTTTATGTTTTGCTAGAAAACTAGTTTAACTATTATTGTGTTTGCAGGCATCCAGTGAACCCAATAAATACATCTGTGATATTACATGATCTGTGTAATTGTTACCTCCAGATTTTAGAAAGAGTGTCACCAGTTTGTGTCAGCAAAAGCATACAGGGCATAAAGGGGGTTATTTACTAAAGGCAAATCCACTTTGCACTGCAAGTGCACTTGAAAGTGCACTTAGAAGTAAAGTTGCTGTAGATCTGAGGGGGACATGCAAGGAAAATAAAAAACAGCATTTTAGCCTGTACATGATTGGATGATAAAATCAGCAGAGCTTCCACTCATTTCAGATCTACCCCTTAAATTAAGAGTGACTACACTTCCAAGTGCACTTTCAGTGCAAAGTGGATTTGCCTTTCATAAATAACCCTCAAAGTGTCTACAGGTAAGCCCAGCAAACACATCCATCAGCTTGTGCATGAAAATAGCCCACACACTGCAGGAAAGAGCTAACTTAGACCTCTTTTAACTGTAGATGTGGCACTTACAAAACTTGACAGAAGAATTCAAAGATTATCTGTTTTTATTGAAGCCTGACACTTTAACGGGGCAGAGCTCATCTTTCTCTAGGCTGTGCCCCATGAAATGTTGGATAATTTGTCCTGTCAAGTCCTGTGAGTGCCCTGACTACATCTATATTTGAGGACTATAGGAGCATACCCAGGCCAGTTTTGTTTATGTTGTGTGGGTACCCTGTATCAGATTTTATCTGCTTGATAGCACATTCAAGCCTAAGTCAATAACCCTACTTACCCTTTTGTGTGCAGTTATCTATAATTTAATTGAGGTAAATCAGTGAGCAAGCTTTCTTAAAGGCTCTCCTTTTCAATAAAATAAACTATGAAATCTAGGAGCCCCAGTGAGTTAAAAATATACCCCTGTGGGGGTAGGATAGGAAAAGCAAAAGTGCCACCTTCCTGGGATGCTGGGAGCAAGCTTCTAATGGTAGGAGTATCCCAGAAGAACTTTGTCAGGATATCATGATAACCCCAGTGGAAGTTTGTATGTTTTTCTCTGGTAAGGATTTTAAATTACCAACAATATTGCAATACTGCACATCATTTTTAACACACTGGGGCCCCTAGATTGCAGAGTATATTTTCTTGAAAAGGTGAACTTAGCCATCTTGGTCACGGATCCACCCTCATTTAAATTATATGTAACTGCATACCCTTATCCATTTAAAATATATGATGGGAGAATAACTCAAAAGAATGGATTCATGGGAGGAGGGCAGGTACGAAATCTACCAAATGGTATGAGCCCAATGGGACCACCAAAGGTCCATGGCAGGCTATACATTTTTATTTTATTTTTTTATTTTTTATTCCTCACTCTTTTTCTACTAGACTTTCCCTTTCCCAGTCCACATGTCCTACTATTCTTTGCATTCTCCCATTTCAATTTAATCATCTCACTTTTCTTTTATCTACATCCTCACAGTTAATTCAATTTCAAATTAACATTTAAAACAGAATAGTTCTCAATGATACATAAAATACAGTATAAGATAGATAGATAGATAGATAGATAGATAGATAGATAGATAGATAGATAGATAGATAGATAGATAGATAGATAGATAGATAGATAGATAGATGGATGCATACATACATACATACTAAAACATGAAAATTTATAGACAGATAAAAATATAGTAATAATTGCATTCTTTATGCACAACGGAGGCTATATTTCACAGAAAAAAAGCTTAGTAAGTCAGAAAACCATTCAATAACTACAACACCATTACTTGGTAGAAGAGGCAATCTTAAATCCGAGAAAATATTCACACTGTTCTCCTACATATTGAACATCCAGTACATATCATTATCTCTTTTCCCTAAGCTCGCAGAGCAAGTTGGGCATGTCTTGACCAAATAGTGATTTCTATTAAACTATGTTATCTATGTTTTCATTATACAGTCATCTCTTTTTAATAAATGTTCTGATTGCTAACATAAGATTTGCATATGTGTGTATTGTAATTCTGGTGTTCCCAATAGATGGAAAACACATGTGTCTGGCTTTTTATTGCTACTGATCTCCAACACAGATTACCTACTATTTTAGCATACTGGATACATATACACCTTGATTGAACAACACTAGTGAAATCTGCAGTACTCACAGGCATGATAGAAGTAAAGAATACAATATACACATAATGTACACTGTAATATTTGTTTTTCTTTTTTGTTTAAAATGGATTACATCCTGAAAAAGAGAGTTTTAACAGGTTCCCGACTGGCGTACGCCGATTTACGTCGACAGAATGGCACGGGCAGCCATATTGGCATACAGGTACGTCCAATCTTCAATGCCGCCCTGCCATCGTGAGCGCGCCACCGGCGGCGCGCTCGTGTGCCGGTCGGGACCCCCGTGAGTCCGGTCGATCGCCACGGGCATACCCACGATCGTCTCACGGGCGGCTGAATGGAGAAATGCCGTTGTAAACAGCATTTCCCCATTCTGCCTAGCAACTAGTGACGCTGATCTCTGCTCCATGTGATTGGAGCAGAGATCAGTGTTCACTAAATGAAAGCCCAGCCCCCCACAGTTAGTAACACACCCCTAGGAACACTTAACCCCTACACTGCCACCCACTGGTTAACCCCTTCACTGCCAGTGTAATTTACACAGGAATCACTGCATTTATATAGCAGTGATTGCTGTATAAATGACAATGGTCCCAAAAATGTGTCAAAAATGTCCGATGTGTCCGCCATAATAAAAATCGCTTATCACCGCCATTACTAGTAAAAAAATATATATATTAATAAAAATTCCATAAAACTATCCCCTATTTTGTAAATGCTATAACTTTTGCGCAAACCAATCGATAATCGCTTATTGCAATTTTTTTACCAAAAATATGTAGAAGAATACGTATCGGCCTAAACTGAGGGGAAACATTTTTTTATATATATTTTTGGGGGATATTTATGATAACAAAAAGTAAAAAAGAATGCTTTTTTTCAAAATTGTCGCTCTATTTTTGTTTATAGCGCAAAAAATAGAAACCACAGTGGTGATCAAATACCACCAAAAGAAAGCTCTATTTGTGGGGAAAAAAAAGTCTGCGCAATTGTCGGTTAAAGCGGCGCAGTGCCGAATCGCAAAAAGTGGTCTGGTCTTTGACCAGCAAAATGGTCGGGGGCTGAAGTGATTAAGGAATATCTTGATTCTAGCTTTAGAAATACTGTATAAAATTAGTTTTTACTGGTTCTGTAGAACAAATAGAAATGCAGATTCATGTTTCATGCTATCTCTCTCTGTGGACAAAAATATAGAGCCCTGAGATTAAAGTGCATCTAAACTTAAAACCAAAAATTGAATATATTGCAGCTTACCAGTCCCTAGATGTGGTACCAAGATTAGTTGTCTATTTCAGGCTTTTTTCCCTTTTTTGATTTGGTATTTATTATAGTAACACCCTTCCTGTCCCTGGGTGGCTACACTCACTTCTCTATTGTATCTATGGAGGGTGCCATATTAAGTCTGGGCCTCAAACATGGCTGCCTTTGTTCATCTCCTTTACATTAGAACCGATGGGATTAGTAGTTTAGAGGAGAAAGATAAGGCTGTTTGCGCTTTCTATTAAGCGCACAGGACGTAACAAGGATACTGAACTTTTGGTAAGATCAGCAAGTATTTACTGAAAACAGTCAATACATCTAGGAACTGGTAATCTACAATATATCATTTATTTTTGTTTCTTGTTTTAGTTATAACTAATAATTGTGATCTGACTCCACTCCATAAACAATATGTATGTAATCTTCTTGTTTTCAAATAATACGTGCAATGAATGGCATACATGCATGTTTATCAAATTTGAAAGACTAATCTAAATACTGAGCTAACAACTAATACATTCCAGTCTCCATAGTTAAAAAGTAACTTGCCCATGCTCACTCCGGCAGAAGCTCATCCATTGCCTGTAGGACTTCAGTATTGTTTAGATAAACCTTTGCACACTATTCAGACAATGATGGCTTGCCAGAGATAACAATGAATGTTGAAGGATATACAGTATAGGGGCTGATTTACTAAAGCTGAAGGGTGCAAAATCTAGTGCAGCTCTGCATACAAACCAATCAGCTTCCAGGTTTTTTGTAAAAGCTTAATTGAACAAGCTGAAGTTAGAAGCTGATTGGCTACCATGCAGAGCTGCACCAGATTTTGCACTCTCGAGTTTTAGATAAATCAACCCCATAGTGTCTGACATGTTTTAAACAATATGTGTAGTGTATGGGATAGTGTCACACAGTGATAAGTAAATACTTCAACCTAAGCTAATGGTAGCACTCAAGAGGTACCAGGTACATATGCTAACTTCCCCTTTTCAAGCCTGTAAAACCTGCATTTCCTTTTGATATAATAAGAGCCTTGGCAACTTTAAAATATGGTTTCTAGGTTTTCTTACACATATACACATAGAGTGATATATTTCAAGCATTTTTTATTTTTTTTTGATGATTCTGGCTTACAGCTAGTGAAAACCCAAAGTGCAGTATCTCAGAGAATTAGAATAATACTCAAGACCAATAAAAGATTTTTAATACAGAAATTTTGGCTTACTGAAAAGTATGTCCATGTACAGTATGCACTCAATACTTGGTCGGAGCTACGTTTGCATGAATTACTGCATCAATGTGGCGTGGCATGGAGGCGATCAGCCTGTGGCACTGCTGAGGTGTTATGGAGCCCAGGTAACGGCCTTCAGCCCATCTGCATCATTGGGTCTGGTGTTTCTCATCTTCCTTTTGACAATACCCCAGAGATTCTCTATTAAAAATCATTATTTTTCTTGGTCTTATGTAATATTCAAATTTTCTGAGATACTGAATTTTAGGTTTTCACCAGCTGTAAGCCATAATCATCAAAGTTAAAAAAAAAAGAAATGTTTGAAATATATTACTTTGTGAGTAACACATCTATATAAAATATATGAGATTCACTTTTTGAATTGAATTACTGAAATAAATTAACTTTTTGATGATATTCTAATTTGTTTAGATACACCTGTACGCATTTGTAGTATAGCCTTTATGATACCGCAGAAAGTCCCAGTCAATAATACAATTTATTTGAAAAAAACATACGGTAGCAACCCTTCTCAATACATCTAAATCACATTTACTGGAAATGTCTACCTTAATAAAAGCCCCAATATATCCAAAAAAGGGAAAACAGAAACAGGATGAGAGAAGTATATGAAGAATGTTATTTTCCACCTACAAGTGAAATGAAGATATCTAACCTTTAAATAATTTTGTTATGCAATCTGTTACTTTGGGATAGCAGCTACGGTATACAAAGGAAGCAACAGAATGCCAGTTTCAATTTTTTTAATAGAATACCGAATGAAAAGTTTGAGTTAACATTTTTAATCATATTGCACCATCCTAATTTTACATTTGTGTTAGTTTGGTAAGATTTGAAATCACTTACATATCTGTCAACAAACATTTACACACACTGCCCCTTAACAAAATGGAGTATAAAGTCTATCACTAGATTTGGTGCTATGTTGGGGCTATGTTGGGGCATTTACTTACTTAGGTACTGAGTCAATAAAACTTTTGGTATTAAGCCCAAATAAGTCCCTGAGCCTAACCTCAGTGGTTGGGAGCTGAATTGGCTCCTGATAAAAAATTGACTGCCAAGAAGAGTTCGAGATATGCCATCCAGCACTGCAAAAGGGAGTCTGGATTTGATTATTTTCTTTTGTTTACTTGTTCTTTATTTGTACTGTTGTATCAAGCTGTGGCCGATACTCAATAAAAGTATCAACCAACCCAGTTGAAAGAATTATTTTGTATATTTTTATATTTATGGTAATGCTCGTGTAAGGGGAGAAATGAACACTGGTTCAGTCAAGCATTCTACATAGACCAATAACTGTGAACAAAAGCTTTAGTTTATATTACTTATAAATATTATTTTCACATTTGGATGCACCTGATCTTTTTACTATAGACCACAAATACTCATTACTTTTGCTGCATTGTTTAAATCCATTATCCATGAATCCATCTTTTTCTATTAAAGTCAACCTTGTAGAACTTTTATTATTACATTAGGCATTTTAATTTTTAATATCATGAGTACCTACATATAAATATATACTGCCAGGCACAATAAAACATGCATGAAAAACTATGAATTATGTTTTTAATATGACCTTTTGTTACATTTATGTGTTCAACAATGGCTGTCTTTTTTCATTTACTTTGTTTCTTACCTCTTTTTTTAGAAATAAAGTAAATTACTGACAAAAGGTTCATCACTAAAAGCCCACAGTATCTCACAAAAGTGAGTACACCCTTCCCGTTTTTTGTAAATATTTTATTATATCTTTTTATGTGACAATACTGAAGAAATTACACTTTGCTACAATGTAAAGTAGTGAGTATACAGTTTGTATAACAGTTTGAATACGCTGTCCCCTCAAAATAACTCAACACACAGCCATTAATGTCTAAACCGCTGGCAACAAAAGTGAGTACACCCCTAAGTGAAAATTCCCAAATTGGGCCCAACGTGTCAATATTTTGTGTGGTCACCATTATTTTCCAGCACTGCTTTAACTCTCTTGGGCATGGAGTTCACCAGAGCTTTACAGGTTGCCACTGGAGTCCTCTTCCACTCCTCCATGATGACATCACGGAGCTGGTGGATGTTAGAGACCTTGCGCTTCCATTTGAGGATGCCCCATAGATGCTCAATAGGGTTTAAGCATAGGGTTTAGGTCTGGAGACACGCTTAGCCAGTCCATCACCTTTACCCTGAGCTTCTTTAGCAAGGCATTTGTTGTCTTGGAGGTGTGTTTGGGGTCAGTATCATGTTGAAATACTACCCTGCGGCCCAGTCTCCGAAGGGAAGGGATCATGCTCTTCTTCAGTATGGTACAGTACATGTTGGCACTCATGGTTCCCTCAATGAACTGTAGCTACCCAGTGCCAGCAGCACTCATGCAGCCCCAGACCATAACACTCCCATCACCATGCTTGACTGTAGGCAAGACACACTTGTCTTTGTACTCCTCACCTGGTTGCTGCCACACACGCTTGACACCATCTGAACCAAAAAACTGTATCTTGGTCTTATCAGACCACAGGACATGGTTTCAGTAATCCATGTCCTTAGTCTGCTTGTCTTCAGCAGACTGTGTGCAGGCTTTCTGGTGCATCATCTTTAGAAGAGGCTTACTTCTGAGATGACAGCCATGTAGACCAATTTGATGCAGTTTGTGGCCTATGGTCTGAGCACTGACAGGCTGACCCCCCACCCCTTCAACCTCTGCAGCAATGCAGGCAGCACTCAGACGTCTATTTCCTAAAGACAAGCTCTGGATATGATGCTGACCATGTGCACTCAACTTCTGTTCTGAGTGGAACCTGTCCTGTTAAACCGCTGTATGGTCTTGTCCACCATGCTGCAGCTCAGTTTCAGGGTCTTGGCAATCTTCTTATAGCCTAGGGCATCTTTATGTAGTGCAACAATTCTTTTTTTTTCGATCCTCAGAGAGTTCTTTGCCATGAGGTGCCATGTTGAACTTCCAGCGACCAGTATGAGCAAGTGAGAGCGATAACACCATATCTGCTCCCCATTCAAACCTAAGATCTTGTAACACTAACGAGTCACATGACACCAGGGAGGGAAAATAGCCAATTTGGACATTTTCACTTAGGAGTGTACACACTTTTGTTGCCAGTGGCTTAGACATTAATGGCTGTGTGTTGAGTTATTTTGAAGGGACAGCAAATTTACACTGTTATACAACCTGTGCAATACTTTATATTGTAGCAAAGTTTCATTTCTTCAGTGTTGTCACATGAAAACATATAATAAAATGTTTACAAAAATGTGAGATACTGTGTGTTCACTTTGAACAACAAGCCAGATACTGGGAGAATAGAATTTTTTTTACCCTTTATAAAAAAATCATCTCATTTAAAAAAACATTGACTAGCTAAAATTGGTGGAGTTTTAGCAAATCAACTCTTTTACCTTTATTTGTTAATTTTCAGAAATTAGTGAATCAATCAATCCTGCAATGTGGTTCACTACAAATCCTTAAGATATGGACTTGTATGAAGCTACATTGGCGATTAAATAGGATTCTTATTTAATCTGTGCCATAACCAAATTCAGATTCAGATAGTTAGTTGTGATTGGCACACTCACTTTTGAATACTCCATTGTTCTCTCTCGTCATAGATGATGTGATTTTCTTTCCTGCAATCACAGGTTGCAGGAAAGAAAATCACTCAATTCCCCCATCAAAATAGTCACTGTTGATGAAGGAATCCCTCCTGCAGAGCTATTGTGTTCTCCTGGCTGGGGGAAGCCATCCCTGCTGGGAGAACACAATGATTATTGCTTGGGGCTCGAGTGTAAAAATCTGACATGCTGGTTGTACCCAAGTTGGTCAATTGATCAACTTGGGTACAATCATCCTGCCCATAGATGATTTGAATATCATCTGGTTCCTGCTGAACCGGCTGAGATTTGAACAATATATGGCAGGCTTAAGATACACGGACACAGAAGGCAGACTAGGGTACTAAGCACTGGCCTCTAATTCTGTTCATCAAAATGATTATAACAGTTATAACACATCGCTAACTGTAAAACCTCACTAATACAAAGGGGAAATAGAAGGATTAGAAGGTTAGAAGAATTAACTTTAAATTTGACCAATATATAACATGCATGTTTATCCAAAGCTTTTTTTTCTCAGCACACACTAATTTTGGCAGTATCATCATTAATGTGGAACGTATGTTCCTTGCTAAAGAACATTATTTTTTATCAAGTTGTTATGGGTAAAGTTCAGCTTTAAGAATATTTTCTATTCTTAGTGATTTCAGTAAAAGATGATCCTGATTGTTGGCCCAATACAGTAAGTACAGAGTTGTTCATGTAAAGAGCAGAATCAGTAGGCTTTACTTTAATTAATGTAAGGGTGTAAAAATTGAAACTATAGCATAGACTATGGAAACCAGTTTTTCCCTTTAGGCTGGAGAAAAACTCTTAGCCCTTGTACACACGGTCGGAGATTCCGATGGATTTGGTTGTCAGAATGTCCGACCGTGTGTACAAGGGCTTATAGTTGCTAAAATTTTGGATGCTGCTCAAGATAATAGTTCACAAAACAATTGCTAACATTAATTCGCTCACCTTTATGGCTAATATAGATACTGTATATGGTTGATTTAATAAAGGCAAATAGGCTGTTGGATTTTTTATGTAATAATGTTGTTCCCAATATATTACAACTGTCAGGGATGTCTATTTTGGGAAGATTGCAGTAACAATGCTTAATTTGGGTAAGTATCTTTATTGGTCAGGTTGTACATTCACAATACACTCATTATCTCATATTTACAAACTAAGAAAGTTGGATCTGATTTTATTCCTAATAAGAAAAGTTAAGTTCTCATTATTCTTGAAGCTTTCTTTGAATTATCATATATTTTTTGCTATTGTGTAGTATAAAGTCTTTGTTTCTGTAATGAATTGTCAGGTTTACAGAAAGATCCATTTGTTCCAAATGGTTTTAAAAAGTATGTTTTTTTTAGAAGTAAAACAGATAGGAACTTACCTCTATCGCTGTCATAAAGATATGCAAATTTATCCCATTGATAGTATTCAATCAAACTAAGAAGTGCTCCTTTGAGGTCCGGCCTCATTTGAATAACAAATGGATGAGTACCATCTGTTGGAAAGCTTGGGGTTATGAAGGAGACATGAAGAGTTCCGCAAAATGATGTGATAGTATTTACAGACTTCTTATCATAAAATCCAAAAATAGCAAAGACTCCTCTTGAAAACTGGGAGCAGACTGCAAAAGAGAAATAAACAGTAGTCAGTATATGCCTACATTTATTTATTTATGTATACAATTACAGAAGAAATCAAGGCAAAAAATAAATAAATTCACAGCTGATATACTTCTATGTTTTCTGCTTTACATGTTGAAGATTTTGTAATTTTGTTCAGTTCCTTTTGTCAGTTATAAACATCTGCCTCATTGCACAGCCAAGTAGATCCCCTACCAACTATGTAGACAAGCATCATGATAATAATGATTACTATGGAGCAGGCTGGAGGTGAAGTGACAGGGAAAGATGTATTGTAAAAAAGGAGCTGTCAAGAATTTCAAATCTTTTAGTGGGTAAAACAGTAAGCATGCTGTATATGTTCTTAACGATAAAACGTTATGTTAATACTAGCACTTAAAGTAAACCAATTATAGCAGCTAGCATAAATGTAGGTCAAACACATCAATCAGATCATTTTTAAAAATGCAGCGCTATCTCTTTAAAATATACAATTAATGTCTATATCCATATAGGGTCTCTCAGATAGTGGGACTCATATCATTATAGATAATAGTAGTGATATCCCTTTAAGAGTCAATGACATATATAGCTTTGAGATTTTGCCAATCAAAGGATCCAGACTAGAGGGCAAAAAGTTCAAACTCTTAAAAAGTGGAGTGGTTCCTATATGAAGAAAGGGTGGAAAAGAAGTCCTTCACCAGCACCAACCATCCTAACGTGCAGATTCTAACAGCAGCCAAATAGCACAGCATAACATCTCCAAGCAAGAACACTCAATGGTATCCCCAATGGTATCCACGATACAGCGACACTTGTATACCTCTCCAGGTTACCATGTGTATCAGAAAAGAATAATCGCCCGATATAAGGTAGCCAAATCTTTCTGGTAAGAATCTGCATGATTGGAGTGTTGGTGGTGAAGGACTTCTTTTCCATCCTTTCTTCATATAGGAACCACTCCACTTTTTAAGCATATAGACTTTTGCCCTCTATTCCAGGTTCTTTGATTGGCAAGACCGCACAGCTATATAGCTATAGTTACTGACTCCTAAAGGGATATTACTACTATTATCTATTATGATATTAGTCCCACTATCTGAGAGACCCTGTATGGAGAGGGACGTTAATTGTATGTTTTAAAGCGATAGAGCTGCATTTTTTTTAAATGATCTGATTTATGTTTTTAACTATGTATTTTGCTATTTGCCTATAGCTTAACAGTAAGTCAATATTATATTGAAAGCTTCAAAATACACCACTCTCTACACATGGATGATTACCTAATTTACTCCCACAGGGAATACAGGGGGTGACCTTTAAAGCACTTTGGCCCAACAGTGTATTGGCTTCAACTAGGGAATGTGCAGGTCAAGCAGTGTGTCTGAAGAAAAGGCACTCAGCAGTCATTTAATTACAGAGAGACTTGTTTAATTTCTTTCCAGAGCAAAGTCCAGCCTGGCCTCTCCAGTGAATTAGGCGGGCACCAATGGCCACCTCCAACATTTTAGGGATAGTCTACGCTAGCATTTGCATCACAATTGAGGAGAGGGGGCTCAGAAGGTCAATCCACTATAGTATAGATACAATTCATTTAGTTGAGGACTTTATACAATACCAAATAAATAGGATTCCCACATATTGTATATAGGGAAACTCAACTCTAGAATGCTTTTGTTGTTTACAATATTACTAATGTCAATTTAAACTGTCAGCCCTGCCCAGTTTACCTCTAAAAATGATAGACCATCCCCCCCTTGTCATGAGAGGGAGATGTTCTGGGAGATATTCTGATGTCCTAACTTCATGGTTAGTCAATGTTCGCATTTGCATTATATTGGAGAATAGGGGGCTCAGAAAGTAAACCCACTATCGTATAGGTGCAATTCATATAGCTAATGACTTGATATATAAAACCAAACAAATATAATACTCACATATTGTACATAAGGAAACTTGACTCTGGAATACTTTTGTAGTTCACAGCATTACAGCAATTTAAATTGTCAGCCCTGCCCAGTCTCTATAATCTATAGAACAAGTCCACCTTGTTACATGGAGACGAGAAGGAGATGTTAAGTCCTAATGCACTTTCTGTCCTAGAGTGACAAAGGTGCTCCTCCATAGATGCAGTACACAGTGCAGTGAGTTAGCACTGTCTCTCTAGCACTTGAAATGTGTGTTGCCAGTTAAAAATAAAGGTAGAAAGAACTGAAAAAAGAAAGCAAATTCAACAACAACTAAGGACTGCTAAGCTGCAATACCTACAGTGGTGTGAAAAAGTGTTTGCCCCCTTCCTCATTTCCTGTTCCTTTGCATGCTTGTCACACTTAAGTGTTTGGGAACATCAAACCAATTTAAACAATAGTCAAGGACAACACAAGTAAACACAAAATGCAATTTGTAAATGAAGGTGTTTATTATTAAAGGTGAAAAAAAATCCAAACCATCATGGCCCTGTGTGAAATAGTGATTGCCCCCCTTGTTAAAACATACTATAACTGTGGTTGTCCACACCTGAGTTCAATTTCTCTAGCCACACCCAGGCCTGATTATTGCCACACCTGTTCACAATCAAGGCATCACTTAAATAGGAGCTGCTTGACACAGTAAGGTCCACCAGAAGATCCTTAAAAGCTACACATCATGCCGAGACCCAAAGAAATTCAGGAACAATTGAGAAAGAAAGTAATTGAGATCTATCAGTCTGGAAAGGGTTATAAAGCCATTTTCCAAAGCTTTGGGAATCCAGCGAACCACAGTGAGAGCCATTATCCACAAATGGCGAAGACATGGAACAGTGGTGAACCTTCCCAGGAGTGGCCGGCCGCCCAAAATTACCCCAAGAGCACAGCGACGACTCATCCAAGAGGTCACAAAAGACCCCACAACAACGTCCAAGGAACTGCAGGCCTCACTTGCCTCAGTTAAGGTCAGCGTTCATGCCTCCACCATCAGGAAAAGACTGGGCAAAAATGGCCTGCATGGCAGAGTTCCAAGGAGAAAACCACTGCTGAGCAAAAAGAACATCAAAGCTCGTCTCAATTTCTCCACAACACATCTTGATGATCCCCAAGACTTTTGGGACAACATTCTGTGGACCGATGAGACAAAAGTGGAACTCTTTGGAAGGTGTGTGTCCAAGTATATCTGGCGTAGAAGGAACACTGCATTTCATAAAAAGAACATTATACCAACAGTAAAATATGGTGGTGGTAGTGCGATGGTCTGGGGCTGTTTTGCTGCTTCAGGACCTGGAAGGCTTGCCGTGATAAAAGGAACTATGAATTCTGCTGTCTACCAAGAGATCCTGAAGGAGAATGTCCGACCATCTGTTCGTGTACTCAAGCTGAAACGAACTTGGGTTCTGCAGCAGGACAATGATCCTAAACACACCAGCAAGTCCACCACCGAATGGCTGAAGAAAAACAAAATGAAGACTTTGGAGTGGCCTAGCCAAAGTCCTGACCTGAATCCTATTGAGATGTTGTGGTATGACCTTAAAAAGGCCGTTCATGATGACTCAAATTATAACTAGTCTTATTGATGGTTTTGCCACAAATTGAATATATTGTTCAGTGCATTTATACTTATTATGCTTGTTTTGAACTGTATATTGTACTGCTTGTCTTCTCAATAAAAAATATAAAAAAAAAAAAAGGCCGTTCATGCTCGAAAACCCTCTAATGTAACTGAATTAGGACAATTCTGCAAAGATGAGTGGGCCAAAATTCCTCCAGGACGCTGTAAAAGCCTCATTGCACGTTATCGCAAACGCTTGGTTGCAGTTGTTGCTGCTAAGGGTGGCCCAACCAGTTATTAGGTTTAGGGGGCAATCATTTTTTCACACAGGGCCATGATGGTTTGGATTTTTTTTCACCTTTAATAATAAACACCTTCATTTACAAATTGCATTTTGTGTTTACTTGTGTTGTCCTTGACTATTGTTTAAATTGGTTTGATGTTCCGAAACACTTAAGTGTGACAAACATGCAAAGAAACAGGAAATGAGGAAGGGGGCAAACACTTTTTCACACCACTGTATGTATATTATATTTTTGATCTTGGGTTTAGATATATTTTCATAGTAAAGACAAATGCTATTGTGTCTTTTTTGTTTCAACTTTGCACATCATTAGTCTTTGCACTGCCCCAATCAATAAGCCATTTTATTTAAAAATAATTCTAGTAAAGTATCAAAAAGAATTTGAACCTGCTGGTTAAGCTTAAAAAATGATGCAGATATTACATACAGGGATATAGCGATGCATGCACATTCCTGCAGCAGCTTCCAAAAACCAGAAGCTATAGACGAACGGCAGGCTGTCCTAGCAGGCACAGATTTAGCATTTTTTTGCAGTGTTAAAGCCTATGAATCCCTTCCTGCCTCCTGCACAATCATACTGTTCAGTCAGGTAGCCTATTATAATGATGAACCCCTAGGAATACAAGAAGCGGGACCTAGCGGCCAACCCCAACACTACTTTGAAGTGATGGACTTTGCCTGTCAAAATAGTCTGGAATTCATCTATATCTGCAGGCTTTTTTGATCTGCTGCAGGAACCCCTATATGTGCATACGTTTTTTCATATAATCACATGATGGTTCAAAATTGCATGTGGTACAAACAGTTGCCATAGAGATTTGAAAATTAAGCCTCACTACAAAATGTATTTCCGTTCAACCCTGTGGGTTAAAGGAAAATAAAAAACAGGTCACAACAACTAACAATCCGATGTTAGTACATTTATCTCCCTGGCTGTTCTATTTTGTTCTGACAGGGAATGTCCCCCCCCCCCCCTGCTAGAACACTATGGTCAGTGCTTTCAGCCATTGATTGAGAGCGCTGACAGGGAGCCAGTCGGCAGACCTTTTTCGGTCATGATTCTTCGTCAGAAGCCGGACCAGCGGCCGCACACACAGGCCGAATGTCAGCTGGTTACTATTGAACCGGCTAATGCCAGCCAACATTTAGCGCATGTGTACTAGGCTTTACTCATAACATAAGTTAAATTCAGATCCTTATCTTTTGCTCAAGCTGTACATTGAGCCTCATTGTAGTATTTGAGGTGGGAGGCAAACTGTGCCAAACAGGGTTCATAAAGATCGATTTGTGGGCTGCTACTTCCATTAAAGGCTTCAAGTTCCCTAAAAGTATAAAAGCTGACTTGGGCCTCACTCACGATGGCAATGACATACCGTAAGTGTGGTTATATGCATTTATATGCCTTTGTAGGCCATATATATAAATGCATTTAATTATTTAAAATGGTATAATGCACACTGTGCATTTACTTGCATCCAGTTTAATTGCATTGAGGAAAAAAAAACAAAAAACTGAAAGCTGTATGTCCATGGGAAGATTGGATATTCTAAATGCATCTAAATCGGGGGTCAGCAACCAGTAGATCATGGACAGGTGGCTAGTAGATTTCAGTCTGGGTTTGCTGATCCACCATCCCAGACCATCAAACAGAGTGCAATGCAGAGGGACTACTTGAAACGTTGAAGCTGTAGTAGGGAGCAACAGCCACATAAGCTGATGCCTCCTTAGTAGTGCCCACTCCTGTCCCATGTAGAGTGATACCAACTGCACTCCACCTCTTATCCTGGCTTCTATTATATCCTCCTGTTTGACCACCCCCTAACTTTACTTGTGAACGAGCACAAGCGCTACGGTAGTCCTGCAATTAGAGGTCTAAATCAGGTGTGATAAGGTGACACAGTGCCCGGTGATCTTTGACTACTCCCATTTTGTTCAGGTAGATCTCCACCTCTCTAAGGTTGTCTACCCTGATCTAAAAACATGTAAACTTTGTGTGCTCTGCAAATTACTGGCATTATATAAATTCTGTATAATAATATAAACAGGAGTTTGGAAGGAAAAGTCTGCATGGAACAGTTAAATGCATGTAAACTGTTTTATATGTAATCACATGTAAATAAATATACATTTTGAAAATAAATGGGAACAAACATTTTACTTCCCACTTTATTTGCTTGTGTGATTAAATAAAACAAATGTAAGAGGCTCATGTGAATCAGGCCTTACTGACTCATTATCATCTGAAAGCCGGCAATGTACAGTACATATTCTGCATTTTGGTGGGGGTGTGTATGACTGCGTGCTATGCAAGCATACAAGAACAGGAAATCCTAAAGTGTTTTTAAACCACAAAATTATTATTGTTATTATCATATAGGATTTATATAGCGCCAACAATTTGTGCAGCCCTTTACAAAATGAAGGCAGATGGTTACAATACAATTTGGTACAAGAGGAATCAGAGGGCCCTGCTCATTAGAGCTTACAGTTTAAGATTTTAGAGAAATTTTCTCTCACTTCTTATTGTGTCTACAGAGCAGAAAGTAAAAGGAAATCCATATAGGACATAAATGGAAAAAGAAGATCTTACAGTTTTATTCATTGCCTACCTTAGTCAAGGTTAAAAAATGTATTTATATATAGGTCATATATATATATATATACAGTACAGACCAAAAGTTTTGACACACCTTCTCATTCAAAGAGTTTTCTTTATTTTCATGACTATGAAAATTGTAGATTCACACTGAAGGCATCAAAACTATGAATTAACACATGTGGAATTATATACTGAACAAAAAAGTGTGAAACAACTGAAAATATGTCTTATATTCTAGGTTCTTCAAAGTAGCCACCTTTTGCTTTGATTACTGCTCTGCACACTCTTGCCATTCTGTTGATGAGCTTCAAGAGGTACTCACCTGAAATGGCTTTCCAACAGTCTTGAAGGAGTTCCCAGAGATGCTTAGCACTTGTTGGCCCTTTTGCCTTCACTCTGCGGTCCAGCTCACCCCAAACCATCTCGATTGGGTTCAGGTCCGGTGACTGTGGAGGCCAGGTCATCTGGCGCAGCACCCCATCACTCTCCTTCTTGGTCAAATAGCCCTTACACAGCCTGGAGGTGTGTTTGGGGTCATTGTCCTGTTGAAAAATAAATGATGGTCCAACTAAACGCAAACCGGATGGAATAGCATGCCGCTGCAAGATGCTGTGGTAGCCATGCTGGTTCAGTATGCCTTCAATTTTGAATAAATCCTCAACAGTGTCACCAGAAAAGCACCCCCACACCATCACACCTCCTCCTCCATGCTTCACGGTGGGAACCAGGCATGTAGAGTCCATCCGTTCACCTCTTCTGCGTCACACAAAGAGACGGTGGTTGGAACCAAAGATCTCAAACTTGGACTCATCAGACCAAAGCACAGATTTCCACTGGTCTAATGTCCGTTCCTTGTGTTCTTTAGCCCAAACAAGTCTCTTCTTCTTGTTGCCTGTCCTCAGCAGTGGTTTCCTAGCAGCTATTTTACCATGAAGGCCTGATTCACACAGTCTCCTCTTAACAGTTGTTCTAGAGATGTGTCTGCTGCTAGAACTCTGTGTGGCATTGACCTGTTCTCTAATCTGAGCTGCTGTTCACCTGCGATTTCTGAGGCTGGTGACTTGGATTAACTTATGGTCCGCAGCAGAGGTGACTCTTGGTCTTCCTTTCCTGGGGCGGTGCTCATATGAGCCAGTTTCTTTGTAGTGCTTGATGGTTTTTGCCACTGCACTTGGGGACACTTTCAAAGTTTTCCCAATTGTTCGGACTGACTGACCTTCATGTCTTAAAGTAATGATTGCCACTCATTTTTCTTTACTTAGCTGCTTTTTTCTTGCCATAATACAAATTCTAACAGTCTATTCAGTAGGACTATCAGCTGTGTACTGTATCCACCTCCTGCACAACGCAACTGATGGTCCCAACCCCATTTATAAGGCTTGAAATCCCACTTATTAAACCTGACAGGGCACACCTGTGAAGTGAAAACCATTTCAGGTGACTACCTCTTGAAGCTCATCAACAGAATGCCAAGAGTGTGTGAAGCAGTAATCAAAGCAAAAGATGGCTACTTTGAAGACCCTAGAATATAAGACATATTTTCAGTTGTTTCACGCTTTTTTGTTAAGTATATAATTCCACATGTGTTAATTCATAGTTTTGATGCCTTCAGTGTGAATCTACAATTTTCGTAGTCATGAAGATAAAGAAAACTCTTTGAATGAGAAGGTGTGTCAAAACTTTTGCTCTGTACTGTATATATATATATATATATATATATATATATATATATATATATATATATATACACGTGTCCTCTGGAAATGGTGGTTACAGTGGTACAGTTATGATCCTTATATAATTATTTTCAGGCAGCGATTCTCTACAAGATAAGAGTGACCCAAGTGTCTTTACATCTGCCTGATCACTTTTAAAGGTAGCAGAAGAGTATTTCCCTCTGCACTTACCTGCCTCTCCTGTCTTATCAACTAGTGTGACCTAGAGTTAGAATATATTCTGTTGTTCCTAACCCTCTCTGGTGTCTGTTGTCAGAAACTGTATGTGATTTTCTCAGTTCCAGAGTTCAGTTTGTTTATAAGCAGTTACTGGCTTATAAAGCATCTGATCAAACCAATCTCTGTTTGATCAGATGGTTTGGTGGGTAGAGGAGAGATAAGGTGACTAATAGGCCCCAGATCTCTCCATAAAGGGTACTTTCTCGGCCCATGCTAACAAGTGATGCTGGGAAAAGTTAAATAAAAAAAATATATATTCGAAAAAAATATAAATAAAATAAATAATAATTTAAAGAAGATTTAAAGCGCATCCGCCCTGCTCACACACAAATGTGAACATGTAAGTAGGTCCCACATGCATATGTCACAGTGAGATCAATAATTCTAGCATCAGACCTCCTGTGTAACTCTAAATTGGTAAGCTGTAAAGGCTTTTAAAGCATCACCTATGGAGATGTTTATGTACCATAGTTTGTCAACGTTCCATGGGCAAGCACAGTTAAAAGCATGATATGTTAGGTATCTATTGACCCAATGTAACATCTTCTTTTTTGTATTTTACCAGGAGATTTAGTATTATATTGTGTTTTTGTGCACTAAAATTCATTAAAGTGTATTTTTTTTCCGGAAAATCTGTGTTTGATAAACTGCTGCACAATATTGTGTGACATAAAAAACTGCAACATGCACTATTTTATTTTCCAGAAACTTTGCTTTCAGAAAATATATATTGTTTGGGGGTTCCAAGTAATTTTATAGCAAAATAAAATGCAGATTTTTACATTTATGTAAGAAATGTTAGAATTGTCCTGGTTTTGAAGTGTTTAAATACACTTTAATGTGGCAACATAAAAGTAGGGAGAGGTTTATTTTGCTGGTACTTGTATTACTCCAGGTTATTCCAGAGTTGCCAATTATCCATGAAAAGTTCAAGAAGTGCAAGTACCCAAGCTTGACTTGGTATCAGCCTCTTGCAATCCCCCATGAAACAGCACATACACTGAGAAAAGGATGGGTAGGGCAAGGGACAATCAAGAGAAGGACCATGCTGACAAAGGAATGCTGCTTCTCATTTCACAGTCCAGTCTCGGGCTGTCAGGGCAAGACTTTTAAGTGTTACTTAGTGCAGTAGAGAATAGGTTCTCCTCCCCTGCCAGGCAGGGCTGTGCTATGTGGCAGAGCTCAATATTGGAATGGGGAGAAATAAAACTTATTTGACAGGTACAATAGCTTATATTGCCTGCTTTAATTATGAAATACAATTCTGTTGCCAAAGGGTATCCTATAATTTATTGTATCCATCCAGGACTGATTAAGTTTCTGTAAGCTGCTAATGCCTGATGATGAAAAAAAAAATCAGACTGTTCATCACTAATTACCTCTCCTATTTAAAGCTCTGGGATATTACATTATATTAGGAAACTAGAGTCCAATAATAAAAAATAGCCAGTAAAATGCAGTAGGACTTCCAAATATGAACACATGAAGAAGTCACTTTCTCCAAAACACAAAAACTCTTTAACACTGATTTTATAATTTACAGGTTTTATTCAATAAACATATGGAACAAGTCAATAATATATAGGGTTATTCAAAATGATGGAACAGATTTCAACTTTTATTTTAAAAATGTAAGAGATAGAAGCACATTCTGCACTGGATAGAGGAAGGTGCAAAGTTTTATGGTCCTTGAGGTTGTATGCACTCAACATGAGCACCATGTGTTGTGCAACAAACTTTAACCGCTTGCTGGCTCGGCTGCGCGAATCGCCATCATGTTCTTTTTGTGGCCACTAGGGGTGTGTGTTTGCTGCTCACCCCCGAAGCCGATGCGAATGCTTGGCCGTCATGATGACTGCCGGGCTCCCGCGATCGCTCGTGACACGGCGAGAACCAGGATCTCTCTGTGTAAACTCTGAGGGAGAAGAGATAGATCGTGTGTTCATACAAAGTATGAAGACTGGTCTATCTCTTCCCCTAGCAAGTCCCATCCCCCCTTCAGTTAGAACACGTAGCAGGGAAAACATTTAAACCCTAGATCGCCCCCTGGTGTTAATCCCTTAACTGCCAATGACATTTTTATGGTAATCAATGCATTTTTATAGCACTGATCACTGTATACAAAAATGTGTCGGAATTGTCTGGTGTGTCCGCCATAATGTCGCAGTCATGATAAAAATCACAGATCACTGCCATTACTAGTAAAAAAAAATAATAATAATAAAAATGCTATAAATATATGCCCTATTTTGTAGACGCTATAACTTATGCGCAAACCAATCAATATACGCTTATTGCAATTTTTATTACCAAAAATATGTAAAAGAACACATATTGGCCTAAACTGAGAAAAAAATTAGCTTTTTTTTTTTAAAAAGGGGGATATTATAGCAAAAAGTACAAAATATTGTATTTTTTTCAAAATTGTCGCTCTTTCTTTGTTTATAGCGCAAAAAATAAAAACTGCAGAGATGATCAAATATCACCAAAGAAAGCTCTATTTGTGGGGAAAAAAAGACATCAATTTTGTTTGGGTAATGTCGCATGACTGCGCAATTGTGAGATAAAGTGACGCAGTGCCGAATCTCAAAAAATGGCCAGGTCATTCAGTAGCCAAATTTTCCAGGGCTGAAGCAGTTAAAATGGTAGATCATTTCTTGCCACACACAAATCAACTGATCGCTAGTTATTGAATTCACATCTTCAACAATTCGATGTTTCAGATCTTGAAAAAAAGCAATCATAGGTGGGACAAAAACCCTTTCTTTAGTGGTTGCCAGGATGCAGTAACTGCAACTTGTACAGCTTCATATGCAAATGTTTTTTAAGAACACAAAAGACCGTTGTTTGAAGAAGTCCAAGTTCAACACTTGCTTGTGTTGGGTATTTTTTAAAGCTCCGGTTGAATGCACCTCGAAGCCACTCAACATTTTCATCTGAAATGCAAGGGTGATCAGTGTTTTTTTGTTTGCATATGCAACCATCTTCAACACATTTTTTATGGCACTCGTAAATTTGCTTATGATGAGGTGGCTGTTGGACTGACGGCAGAATTCACATTACACTTGAACAATGTATTCAAACTGTAGCATACAAAACTACTTGTTCTGCAGTTTGCCATTTTCCTATAAACAGGAAATGGCGTTGTTGTGTGGCATTGAATCAACCTTGTAGGAGGTCTTTAACTTTGAACCTTCCTCTATCTAGTGATGTGCAGAATGTGCTTCTATCCGTTAGAGTTTGTTTAAAAACAGAAAATGTTGAAATCTGTTCCATAATTTTGAATAACCCTCTATATTCTTTTAGCCAAGTGCCTGCATGTTGTTGCATTTATTAGCCAAATAACCATCATCTCCTATCATAAAGAGTTCTGGCCTACTTCTATCTCCTTTCATGCCATAGCATTGGTCCATTTTTGTAATGGGCGATCTCACGCATGATCAGTGAAGCATGGGGAGCTTGCTCAAGAGCTGTGAATCACAGGAAGTTGTTGTTATTTGGATACTAGATTTCAGAGATTATAAGGTATTCTAGAACTAAGAAAAACAGATCTATTGACACCTACAGGTATCTTTTCTGGAATGGAAATATGATATTATGAAACGAATAAGGTTTACCCATATTGTGTTCTCTGCCTATATATTCCAGGTTTACAAGGATAAGCAGCCAGTAACTGGGGCACACATATGTGCGTAGATAAGTTGTAGCCTAGTTGACAGAAGTAACTGACACAGAAATCTGCAAATGTTGTGTGAAAAGGCACTATTGTGGTGGAGAAACTATTTAAACTAGTGGGTATTTATTGCAGTCTGTGTCCTCATTAAAGAGATTCATCTTCTCTAATTGTCCTGATCCCAACCAGTAATGAATGTTGAGTTGCCACCAGATCAGGAACAGAGAAGAAACTTTTTTCCATAACAGCTGTCTAAGAGGGGACTTTCAAAATCAAATTGGAAAGATATCTTCTCACTTCTTGTTGCATCTAAAGGACATGAAGTGAAGAGAAATCTCCCTAATGAGACACAAACCTGACAGTGGTTTAAGTATTCTCTACGCTATTAAAAAAATGGCTTTGGATATACTTTACGGTTAAGGCCAGTAACACAACAAAAACTGCTTTTTGTAAATGACAAACAAAAGGCTTTCTATTAAGTGAAGTATAAAACTTAACTTGCCGTAGCAATTAGTCTCTAATGATCTCACAATGCTCCAAATGTTTGTGGTTAATTGCTCCTACATGCAACTCTATAGGGCACCATTTATAGCAATAGCGATCTTAACAATTCATTTGTAAGAACTTTAGAATTTCAAATGAATCAAACATTTCATGTGTGCTGCTTGCCAAAATGATCCCTCTCTGTGTACTCTGTTTTTACTTGTTATACTTTAAAATGTTCACTGGTTCAAAATTGCGTGTCTAATACCATACTGCAGTGCTTTATTCAATTGAAAAAAACACTCAGTAAAATGTTAAACTGGTATATAACACATAACAAATATTGCACAACTGTTTCATTATTGGATTTACACAGTTTAGCATTTTGTAAAAGTTTTGAACATAGCTGTATATGTGAAAAGATACGTTACAGTAGATTATAATGATGAAATGCATAGATCATCAATGACATACAGATTAAAATGTAGTGAAATATGCTGTTATTATCTTTATGTCTGCAGAGTACAGAGCTTTCAAGATCTCTGACAATTCTAAACCCTGATGCCTTTAGGTACAGATTTCAAGGTCAGAATGTTGGCAACAGCTGATCTCCATAATGCTTCCACCCATAATCAGCTGCAGATGGTAGAACAGGTTGCTGTGCAGTGAGGCCATAGCAATGGTTAGTAATTAGCTTTGAAAAATAAGAAGTTGAAATATGCAATTTCTTGGATGCCGACTCCCAACCAAAGCTTTCTAAATAATAAACACAACATTTAGCTGACATCTTTCATTGGTCCAGGAATCAACAAGATAAATAAAGCTTAGACTAACACAGAAGCAATATTGTTCATAAAGCTGACACTTCACTTAGTGATAGATTTTCCACAATATCCTGAAATGCTGATATATTTACCCTGTTGTGGTCTAGCACATTTATAATGCAGTGCATAATCTTAAGCAGTCTACAAACTCTTATTAGAATCCTTCCTACTCATGCAGGCTGAGAATATAAAGTCTAGGAGTGTGATGTTTATTACTCACTTTTTATTAGCTTCACTTTATATCTATTGTGCCATTAAAAACAGTGCAAATATTTTCAAGCTGGCAAAAATTTTCCTGAAAAACATTTTTCCTTCAAATTGAAAAACTTTAATTGGGTTTGCATAAAACATATATCTTATAAGAAAACCCTTTCACAAACTTAGCTTCAGTGGAAATCAGATGACAAAACAATCTAAGAATCCGAAGATATAGAAAATGTAACTGTATGCAAAACTTGACTTGTCCGATGAAAGTCAAGCTTGGATTTATATCCTGCCTTTTGGATTTCTTTTAGTTTTGGTAGCCTCATTGACCAGTTAGAAGGGTCATAAAGAGGAAGGCGTGGTTCCAGTCTTCACACCGTAAAAATGTCCACTTTGACAAATACATTCAACTGCCCATATGTCTGGATTATTTGATGTTTCTTACTTTTTTTTTCTTTTTTATTAATGGAGATAACCTCATTTTATGCATGTTTAGATTATATGCCCAAATTAACTACATCATGATGGAGGATAAAACAAATCCTAATGTCTAAGCACAGTTTTGCAACTTTGCCACGTGCCAGTTTTACAACTTTGGCATGTGTTAGTAAAACTGTACATATAATCGCAACTGCTTAGTGTATCCAGATGGATTATGCATTGTTTTTTTCAGAACAAATTGGACTTTCATTTGGTGGTAAATGTTAATAGATATCTCCTGATTTTTTTTTATTATTCTCAAAGAAAAACTGGTCCAAAATAGTAAAAAAAAAAGAAGCATTTTCTGAAATCCAGCTGTATATTTTTTGCTATTACTATAACCTACTACCAAAGAACAACTTAAAAATTGTTCTATTGCTCTTGATAATGACAGCAATACCACAGTTATTTTTTGTTTGTACCTGTAGTAGGGCCCATAAACAGTAGTGCGCAATCTGCTTTTTTTTTACGCTACCTAAATCACACTGACACTAATCCTAAATAAAAAAAATGTTTTTTCAATATTACGCAAAATAAACAGACCCTGACCTTTGACCCTGATTCTTGACACTGACCCTAACCTTGCCTCTAAGCCCTTGTACTCACGGTCGGACATTCTGACAACAAAATCCATCTGATTTTTTCAGACGGATTTTGTCTGAAAGCGGTGTTGCATACACACGGTCGGACAAAGTTTTCGGAAAATCCGATCGTTCGAAACGTGATGACGTCTGTTCGTTACGACGGGACTATGTAGAGGCTAGTAGCCAATGGCTTTGGTCTCGTAATTTGATCTGAGCATGCGTGGAACTTTGTCCGATCGGAATTCTCTGCAAACGATCATGTTGTTGGAAAATTTTATATTCAGCTCTCAAACTTTGTTGGTCGGACATTCCGACGGAAATAGTCTGATGGCGCCCCCATACACGGTCAGATTATCCGACAACACGGTCCAATCTGGCAAGGAGAAGAAAATGCAGTGTATTCCCCTTTCCCACGATAGTATCAAATTTGGAATGAAAATATGTGTTCTGGGACTTTTATTGTAAATATTATGCTCCTGCATATATTATTGGTTATTTATATATTGTTTTTCATTTTTTCTTTTCTTTTATTTCCAATCATGTTTATTATGTCATTCAATAGTCCGTTCGACCTGGCCTCATTTTTGATTTCTCCAGTCTATTTACATTGTCCATTTGTGGGTCCTGTATGTTCCTGGTGGTTTGTGGGTGGGCTGTGTTGTGCTTCCCTTGGGTTTGTCTCAATCCGGGGGCTAGGTTGTGCATTGCTTGCACCCCCTTCCCCCACCCTCTTTGTGGGGGGGGGGGGTGGATGCCTGTGCACTGCACGTCAACATCACGTCTCTAATGCTGGACATGTGGCGTCACTCTGTGTGGCACTTTTGTGCCAGTGACTATCCAGCTATGAGCGGTATGGGCGGTGGTTTAGGCACCAAACTACCAGGCGGCTCTTCTGCATTGATGTAGGCACCTCCCCTCCCTGAGTGCTCGCGTGTGTTATGTCGATAGAGTCTTTCGGCGGCGGTGCTCATATATGGGCACTATCGATGGACGGTTCAGGCATTTGGAAAGTTCTCACTTCACAGGGCAACACACATCACATGTTTCCCAGTTTAGTTGGCAGGTAACATCCTTTGTTTCTTTACCCTGTTCTTGCCTCATCTTTCACCATTTCCTCTACTTTCTTGCCATTGTTGGGGGTTCTTCTCCGACATGTTTCATATAATAATACTTCAACTGGGGCATAAATGTTCTGTTTGATCCCCCCTATATATATATATCAAACATCAGCTGATTGGCGGAATAGTCTCAGTGTCAGCAGTGTATGTTACAATTCGGTCTTTTGAGTTGTTCTATTGGACACAGCGTGGGATCATTTGAGAATTAACAGCTGATTCATATGTATTTAATTTATATGTTTATATATATATATATATATATATATATATAGGGGGGGATCAAACAGCACGTTTATGCCCCAGTTGAAGTATTATTATACGAAACATGTCGGGTACATAGCCTGCTGGCTGGATCTACCACACTTTTGCATTGATTCGGGCTGTATTTCATTGTACGAATGACCATTTTTACATTTTTTATGCTGCAAATTTTTTTAAATAAATATTTTTGTATTGGAGTGACCTGCTCTTATATAGGCTTTTTTTTCTATATTTTTCTCTGTGCATCATCTGTGGTGTGGTTAACTACATTGGTATCGGTACGTAAGCCTGGAAGTTGGTTATCTATTAAATGATAACTGGGATACCCATTCTTTCATATGAGATTTGACCTGGATGATCTATCGGGTGATCTACTGAAGATGATCATGTCTCATGCCTGATTGATTCACCACCATATGTGTGTGTGGGTCCACATCGGAGGGTAAGAGTATTTAATACCTTATTATACATTAGAGATTCTTTGCATGAAGTGGCACACCTTCTTTGAAGAAGAATTGTACATATTGAATTTTGGGGTTACATACTTGGAGCACAGTGCTAGAATTCCTGTGGTATTGTCACGAGGGATATACACACCCAGCATCTTTAAAGTGACTGTGTTATTGATTTTGGCACTATTTGATAATGTGTGCACTTTGGAATATTCTGTTCATTCAGAGACTTTATATGAATGTTCACTTGAGATGATGAATAGTGGAAACTTTTATTTTTCATATATGTTACACGATTAGTTCATGCTGTGTCTGATTTTTGGATTTGTTTTGGGTCAATATTTTTATCCATTTGATTCTGATCACCATTTGGTGGAGATATTTTCCCCAATAGATATTTCTTAGGGGGTATATCCTGGTATTGCTGCATTTTTTGTTTATATTTTTGTTTACACAATCCAATCATTGTTGATGCTGGCTGCTGCACTTCACTCTTATTATTTTAGTTGCGCAATTATAATTTTGTTTTTTATTATTCATTATGTGTTTACCTACTTTTATGGACTGTTTCTGAATTGTGCATTTATCCATGTAAAATAAAGTTTTTATTTTAGTTTATTTTCTCATCCCTCTTCAATGTTAGGGATTAGCATCATTTCTAACATGCAGCTATCTATTTATGTGCATATATACGAGTTTTACTAAAATATAGTTATCTATGAATTAATAATGTGCTATAAAATAAAATAATACTATACATCATAGATATATTTATCACAAAAATTTAATATTTTACCCTGCCCCTTACATACTTCATGTAAAGTCCTGCCCCCTCTGTATTTTTATATAAGATGCAATGTATCTTTTTCTCCATTCAAGAGGAGGAAAAACCACATTGGCTGCACAGTGACTGTAACCAGTGAGAGGCGATCACAGCGCGCAGGTCCTGTTAGTACGAGACCCAGGGATCAGTGAGAGATCTGCATTGTGCAGCGCTCTCCCAGCACAAACTGAGATATGCATATTTGCAGCCTCACAGATTAAGGCCTACTTCTATGAGCATGCTTATTTGTAAAGGCAGCACAAAGTGGTTAAACTGCCTAGGTTTATAACAGGTTTACATTAAAGCTGCCTATACACCTACCTTGTGAATCAGCCAAACATCACTGTGAGGGTGACCCTTTTGTCCCCCTCTCACTCAACATCCATCAATTTAAAAAAAAATTCTAGGAGCAAGACAGATTTATTTCAGCTGCATCCAATCATATGCAGCCATTGTTCAAGTATTCTGACAGATGCCAGCACTGACTCTCAGAATACATTAAAGCTAAACTAAACTCTTTCAATCTACAATAAATATTTTTAATCCTTGTGCTGCTAGCCTTAGTAAACAGATATTAAGATATATCATATTTACCTGTTTAAAACTTTTTTTTTACATCTCTCCAGTTGCTTACAGGTTTCTGGGCTAGCCCAAAATGAGGACATACATCCAAACATCCAGGAGTAGTCATGGGCATTTTTTTTATCTGGAGGAGGGGAGGAGGGGCTTTCTCAGCTAAACACACCCTCCTGCCTAAATGCCTGAGCATGACAGATGGACGCCAAAAGGTAAATGCTACAGCACATTATTATTATTAATGATTTATATAGCTTCAACAGTTGATGCAGGTCTTTACAATGTAGAGGGGGGCAGCACAATTACAGTACAGTTCAATACAGGAGGGCCCTGCTCGTAGAGCTTACATTCTAAAGGGAGGGGGTGGTGGTACAAAAGGTAATAGATGCGGGGAATGATTTGATGGGGTTGTTAGGTGGGTGTGGGATAGGCTTCCCTGAATAAATGATCTCCTAAAGGTGGACAGGTTAGGGGCTGATCGGATATACCGGGGCAGGGAGTTCCAGAGGATGGGAGAGGTTCTGCAGAAGTCTTGAAGACGAGCATAAAAGGAGGTAACAAGTGAGCTAGAGAGCAGGAGGTCCTGGGAGGAGCAAAGGGGGCGATTTTGGCGATATCTGCAGATGAGGTTGGTGATGTAGCTGGGGGCGATGTTGTTGATGCCCTTGTATGTTGTGGTTAGCATTTTGAATTTTATACGGTGGGGTAAGGGAAGCCAGTGAAGGGATTGGCAGAGAGGAGGAGCAGTCACGGATCAGTTAGTGAGGTGTATTAGTCTAGCAGCAGCATTCATAATAGACTGAATGAAGGATAGCCTACATAAGGGTAGGCCATTAAGGAGAGAGTTGCAGTAGTCGAGGCGGGAAATAAACAAGGAGTGAATAAGTTGCTTTGTGGGGTCATTAGTCAGGAAGGGTCGAATTCTGGAGATGTTGCGGCGGTTAGAGCGGCAGGATTTAGCCAGTGATTGGATGTGGGGGCTGAAGGAGAGGTCAGAGTCAATGTGTGGAGGGACCGATGGTTGTGCTGTTGATCTTAATGGTAAAGTCAAGGGGGGGGGGGGGCCAGGAAGGAGGAAATATTACAAGCTCAGTTTTAGAAAGATTGAGTTTGAGAAAGTGGTGAGACATCCATACCGAGATGTCATTCAGTAAGTTTGAGATCCAATTAATATACATTAATCATCTGTCCTTACTTAAAAATGGAGGGGTGTAACTTCTCAAAAAAATAGACATGGAAACATAGATAGATGAGTGAGTTTGCTTTAATATCAAAAAATAATTAAATAGCATTTTCAGTTTGTGGTTCTCAGAATCAGTTAAAGTGGTTGTCAGAAGTTTTTTATCGTATTGCTTTCTATACATTAAGATTAAAAAAAACCTTATGTGTGCAGCATCTGCCCCAGCACCCCTTGGTACTTACCTGAGCCCCATCTCTCTCCAGCAATGTCCTCGAGGGGCTTGGCCATCCAGGACTACCCTCCTATTCTCCAATCAGGAGAGAGGGTTGGGGCCAACCCAGGGCTCCGTGTCTGAATGGACACAGAGAGCTGTGACTCAGCTCAGGGGCCCCTTTGGCAAGTTTCTTGCTGTGGGGACGTTGAACAGGAGAGAAGGGCCAGGAGAGCAGAAGAGGGACCGGAGTAGAGGAGAATTTGGGCTGCTCTGTGCAAAACCACTGCACAGGGCAGGCAAGAATAATATGTTTGTTATTTTTAGAGAGGAAAAAAAAAAACAAGACTTTACAATCAAGTTTCATTTTAAGCATATAGAAAGGGGTTGAAAGGAGCTTATTTGAGCAGTTTCTGAGCAGGTTCATCAAATGCATTATTCATTACTGTATGTTGATATAATAATAAAGTATGTAGAATCTAATCCATGTCACATCTACATAGCCTATGTCAGGCTATAGTTTAAAGAGATCATACATTTTACAGTCAAAGGTATTATTTCACTTAAGGCAAAGCACGATCTTATCATACATAAGGGTAGAAGGTGATGTAACTAATGTTTGATTACACAATTTTCAGCTTGCTGTCAAAAAACAAGATGTATGCTGCACTGGGGAGAAAGGAAACAGATGCACTTCCGGATCTCAGAAACCAAAATGCAGCAGATGTCACTGGTTTAATGGAAAACAAAAACTTGCAAATCATTTTCATTCTTGTGGAATGATTAGGCAAGTAAGGATGAAATTGTTAAAAACTACATTTTATTTACTGTCCATTTGGTTTCAGAATTGTATCTTACAGTTCTTTACAAAATAAAAATGCCCTCCATCTGTTAGTGAAATATATTAACCACTTGACTACTGGGCACTTAAACCCCCTTCCTAACCAGACCAAATTCAGCTTTTGGTGCTCTCACACTTTGAACGACAATTACTCAGTCATGCAACACTGTACCCAAATGGAATTTTTGTCCTTTTTTTCACACCAAAAGAGCTTTCTTTTGGTGGTATTTAATCACCGCTGGGTTTTTTATTTTTTGCGCTATTAATCAAAAAAGACTGAAAATTCGGTGAAATTGCACTAATACGGCTACAATCACATTAGGTGAAAAAAAAAAAATTCTTTGTTTTTCTAAAAATTTATTGCAGAGTATTGGCAGAGTATTGCAGTGTTGTAGATTATTGGCAGAGTATTGCAGCATTGCAGAGTATTGCACAGTGTTGCAGAGTATTGGCAGAGTATTGGCAGAGTATTGCACACTCTTGCAGAGTATTAGCAGAGTATTGCACAGTGTTGCACAGTATGGGCAGAGGCTGCTGCCATCTTTCCCCCTCTCCCCTCATACTGTAACAATCGGTACAGAGAGGGGAGGGAGGAACCGGCGTCATGACGTGACGGCGGTTTGTTTACAAGTGATCGCTCCATCATTTGACAGAGCGATCACGTGGTAAATGGCCGCGATCCACGGCCGTTTACTGTGATCCGTGATGTGCCGGGTCCTCCGGACCTGGCGGTCACGGATGTTCGTGGGTGCGTGCCCCAAAGGGTGTGCGGGAGCAAGATTCTGAGAGGACGTCCGTGGACGCCCTCCCAGAATAAGCCGACCTCGCTGTAGCCGTCTTTCAGCTATGGCCCAGTCGGCATGTGGTTAAACATGTATTTTTAGATTGTAAGCTCGAGCAGGGCCCTCTGATTCCTCTTGTACCAAATTGTAATGTAACTGTAACATCTGCCCTCATGCTGCACAAACTGTTGGCACTATATAAAACCTGTATAATAAAATTAAACAAATTAAAAGCAGTTATAATGAAACTATATAACTGTTAGAATAAGTTGCACTACAAAAAGCATGTGTCAAAACTTAACCTGAAAAAAGAAAGAAAATTAATTTGATAAGCACAACTATTTCTCACTAAACAATGAAACATGTGCCATGCAAATCAGCAGGTAAAAAAAGACTCATACACCTGTGATACATCCAACAGAGCATGCCTTATAACTGTCATCTTTTACATCTGTATGCACTTCATGTGTTTTAATTCTACATGAGATGGACATGTAAAATCATTGACATTAGTAAAGCCCATGCTGAAAGAAACATGTAGGTTGCCATTGCTGTCTGTCTTCTAAAAATGCAAGCTGCATGGCTGTCTCTGGCCTTAGTACTTTCTAAGCCCTTGTACACACGGTCAGAGATTCCGTCGGAATGTGTCTGATCGGAGCATTTTGTCGGATATTCCGACTGTGTGTGGTCTCCATCGGACTGTTTCCATCGGAATATCCGTCGGACCAACTTTTCCAACTTGTCGGAAATATTTTCCGACAAAATGCTCCGAACGGACATACTCCGATCATGTGTAGAGAATTACAATCGGACAAAGTGCCACGCATGCTCAGATCAAATTCCTACATCAAAGCTATTGGCTACTAGCCTGAACATAGTGCCGTCGTAACGAAATAACGTCATCACGTCGGATTTTCCGACAACTTCGACCGACCGTGTGTATACAACAGTTTCGGGCAAAATCCGTCGGACAAAATCTTTGGTTGTCGGAATCTCCGACCGTGTGTACAAGGGCTTAGTCACTGACCATGAAAAAAAATCCAGCAAGTAAGGTCATTAATTTAGTTATCTGTATTCAGTAAATACTTCATAAAATACTAAAGATCAACATGACAACCAGACAACTGATATTTTCAGAAGATTAGAAAAAGCAGCCATATACAGTACTTCTCTCATGACAAGTTTCCTAGTTGCCTGCTTTAAAGGGAAGTGTAGATAAACACAGAAACTAATTAAATTATCCACATCAAAAGATGCCCAGACACATTGCATATCAAGCATCTGAAATATGTTATGTTCACTGGTTTGGACATAATCAATGGTATAATCATAAAAAACAGGTAACCCTGGAACATCACTGTCACTGAAATGGCAAAATTATCATTAGTTATTATGATAATTATAATTATCAATGAAAGCACCTATTGGGTTCCACACATATAAGGATGATGTCATAATTGAAAGTTTATGTACAAATGTAGAATGAAAGAATATGTACAGTATGTCTATTGATGCACCAATTGAAGGTTGACTACCACCTAACGTTTATGGTAGTTAGGAGGGGGAATCTCTCCACTGGTGGCTACTGCTCACAAGTGGCTCTGGCCAGTCACAGAGCCAGAGTCTGCAGCCCCGGAAGGAAGAGGGGCGAAGATGGATGCTTCCACCAGTGGGGACATCGCAGTCATTGCGGGCTTCGTTTACAGGTATGTGTTAGATAATGGGCTAGTATGCGATGCATACTAGCCCATTATGCTTTTAGTTTGCAGGGGAATAAAGAGGAAGTAAAACCCATCAGGGTTTACTTTCTCTTTACTCTTTAAATCAACAGAGTTATGACAATGACACCATATAATCAATGTTCCACCAGCTATGTGCCTCCCTATCATAGAGATTATAGGTGAAGTAAAGGCACAAGAGGCAATAACCATACTTGTGAAAATAGAGGAGGCTTGACCTCCTATATCGTGATTTCAAAAAGGTTAAATAAGCATCTATTGTGGCAATAAAGGTAAAAAAAACAAATAAAAAAAGAGGGGAACCTCATTGGGCCATGCGTGATAAAGAAGAGTGTGTGGTCTGCATCGGACTGTTTCCGGGCATGCTCACCATGTGTGGCAAAAGGATCCTACCCGATCACACCCTTAAAAGCATAACAGTTAAAATCCAAGCACCCAGTGGGTCATTCTGGAGGGTACCAAGTATCAATGTGGTAAAGCTTTATAATTGGTTTCCCCTGCCTGTACATTCTGGGAACAAGACTTGATTGTTGTCCATATCTAGGACCAATCTCAAGCATTCTGTATGTAGGTGGGAGTCGTTATGCATAAGAGAAAGTAGTATAGCTGAGAGATCATCCCCAGAGGGTCAGGATCGGATTTGCAGTGAAAGAATGTTAGCACAGAATTGTGAATGCTTGATTGTATGAAATGTTTTATCTGAAGGTAGTGGAAGAGTTTACTGTTAGGAAGTTCCTTGTCTTGTTGCAATGACTGAAACAATCTGACTCCATCTTTAGTAAGAAAAATGTCTAACTTGGGTGAGGTTCCATTGAGTCTACTCTTTAATAGACATGGGAGAGTGGAAACCAGGTGGGAAAGCAGGGTTATGGCTAAGAGACATTAGGGACTTACTCAGCGATTGTAGTTTGATGGAGTAGTGGTGCCAAGAGTTTAGTAGAATCTAATTTTAATATATATCATATTTATTAAAGGATTAAGATCCCCTGCCTACTATGCCGAGATTTAACTCACAATATTAACCACTTACCTACTGGCCATTTTTCAGCTTTCAGCGCTGTCACACTTTAAATGGCCATTGCGCGGTCATGCTACACTGTACCCAGATGACATTTTTATCACTTTCTTCACACAAAAATAGCTTTCTTTTGGTGGTATTTAATCACTGCTGTTTTTTTACTAAAAAAACAAAGACCAACCATTTTTAATTGTTTTACTTTGTTTCTGTCAGTAGATGTTTGTAAATAAGTAAGTTCTCTCTTTCACTGATGTGCACTGTTGAGGGGGCACTGAGGGGCACTGATAGGCCGAACTGATGGGCATTGATGAGGTGAAACTTATGAGCACTGATGAGGTGGCACTTATGGGCACTAATTAGGTGGCACTGATGAGGAAGCATTAATATGCCACACTTTTGGGCACTGATAGATGGCACTGATGTGATTGGACACAGCCTATCACATGGTTAAAGAGCCGTGGACGCGGCTCTTTATAGAGATCCGGGTCATGGCGTATCCTAGCAACATGGCGTGGCTACAATCGCCGTGCTGCATGCCCCCAAGGGCACGCGAGAATGGCTGTTCTGGGATGCCATCATATGACGTCCACTCAGAACGAGCACCGCCATTTGACGATGGGCGGACGGCAAGTCATAAAGCTTTAAAAGTGTACTAAAGTGTAATGCTACATATTTCACCTGGTTTTATTTTTAGTGCAGCAGTAAAGATGGTAGCAGATATGACAAAGTTTGACGTTAAGGAGAAAAGATAAACAGAAAAAACATAAAGCAATTACAGTATATTATAACTAATCAAAATGTGACTGCTGCAACTTGAATTATTATTATTTATTAGGATGGTGATTTCACAAGGGGTGGGGACTTCTGCTAGTGCCTAAAAGCAAAATACTCAAGGCAGGGAGAGGCAGAAAAATGTGAACTCCAGCATAAATGTGATCTCCCCTGGTGATCTAACATCTGCTTTATGGACCATGTAGTAATTCCCCAAACACTTGGAAAATTGCAAATACCAGTGTTATTTTACTTCTTTAATTTAAAATAAAGCTATTAATGGTTTCAAATCTATGTGTTACATCAGATTTCTATCTATCTATCTATCTATCTATCTATCTATCTATCTATCTGTCTATCTATCCCTATGAATTAGCAGTCGATTTGGTCCAAACAGGGCAATGCATCCCCCACTCCATGTTGAGGGCATGTTACTTGGTATGGTTCAAAAGAGGAGGTGCACAATTGCCCTCATCCATTTCTGGCCAGGCTGTATGCTCAGATTAAGGACCTGGTATGGATTTACCAGAGGCTTTGACCATTTTTTTTGTATGGGTTGCCCAGCAAAAGTGCCATTTACAAAGAAAGATTATACAGTTTAATTTGCAGGCAAACGAGAATTCATTGCCAGCTTCTATAAAAAATAAACACTCAGACCCTTCCAAAGGTCCTTCAAATATTTTGGGGATTTATTAAGGGGTCTGTGTGTCATTTTGTATTAACTGACAAGGGAAATGTAATTTGCCAGCAATATAAAATAGTTTTTCAAAATCACTGCGCTTGGCCAAATGGGATTTTTACAGGGTTTTTTTTCACTGGTACATATTTCCTCAGGCATTGCCACCTAATTTTGACAACCATTTGCTATTAGCCCAGAACATGGGCATTTTTATTTAGACAGATTCAACATACATTGATTTTAATGTGGTTCAGGATCCTAACTTCTATGCAGTTCATCGAACCCTGTTCGAACCGAACCCAGCACAGTTCACTCATCTCTACTCGAGAACTGTCAAAAACTCCCAATAAGACACAGATGTCATCACATAAGACATATATACATCATATAGCAGTTTGACCAAACCTTAAAAAAGGGCCCCTGAAAGCAACCAATGTCTTGCTATATTCTAAGGGGATAATATTTAAAGTGATTGTAAAGTCTCATATTTTTTCCTATAAAAATAATAAACATACCTGCTCTGTTGCAGTGAATTTGCACAGAGCAGCCAGGACCCTCTTTTTTTTCTGTGATCCTGGCCCCTTCCACCTGTTCAGCGCCACCACAGCAAGCAGCTTTCTATGGGGGAACCTGGGCTGAGCCACAGCTCCCTCTGTCCATTCAGACATGAAGCCCTGACCCGGCCCTATTGGCTAGCTGACTTTGGTTGACGGAAGCGCTGCTGTGTCTCAGCCAATCAGGAAGGAGAATCCTGGACATCACTGGACAGAGAGGAACCTGAGGTACGTGTTGGGGGCTGCTGCACATAGAAAGATTTTTACCTTAATGCATAGAATGCATTAAGATAAAAAACCTTCTGCCTTTACAACCCCTTTAATACCTTTTGTAGTAACCAGCAATGTTCTAAATCAGGATCTGAAAGACCAGCACAGGCACAGCACAGACTCCCAATCAAGACATGCACAGTATGCACCAGAACAGGGGCAAATCACTGATGAAGGGAGGGGGGGGGGGTTATAGGCTCCCTTTAGGGGTTCAATTAAGTTTGTTTACAGGTCCTTGAAGCAGTTTGACAAGGAAGTGAGTGTAATTTATGCACTACATTTATTTCACCAGCCCTTAGAGAAGTTCCCTGTTATCTGAAAATAAGTTTTATGTGCATGAGATGCTGGGATCAAAATGACTTGGGCTGTATTAAGGGAACACAGATATTAATATCATCAATCTCCTGTACACATCAAATAAGGTCAGCAACATGCCACACTGCAATAAACAATAAGCAGCAAATATCCACATTAAGTTTTTAAGGAAATGCAAACCAATGGTTTTATTCTCAACCCCCACAAGAGAGATTACATTTAAATATGTATTAATATCTTTTGTAATTTTTGTATTATTATAGCATTTTTTACATGTATGTTTGCAAATTAGCTCTCTTATAAATGCAAAATCCCTTAAGATAACCCATTTTCCAAAACAGAATTTTTATTACAGAATTTTATAATGAGTTCAGAACCGTCTAAAATGACTGTTTAAATTGCCTCTTGGCTGATTAACACAAATGCAGTGAGGCATGAAGCATCTTGTGCTGAATGCATGTTATACCAATACAATAAGGAAAATTTTTAGAAATTCAGAATTTAATGTCAAACTGTAGGATATGGGATCGTTTTTTTCACTTTGCCTCTAGAAGCACAAAATGGCAAGCATTTTCTTTTCTATTCTTACTATTTTTTTATATGGTATATATTTTCACTGGATTTCATTGGACTGGACTAGAAGTAGAAAAGGTTAACTTAGAAAATATTTACCCTGGTATCCAGGGTTGTTCTCAATTTACATTCTCACCCGCTCAGCTGATCAAGTGTTGACCTTCCATGATCTCCTCAGCTGCTGGCAAACATGCACCACCATCTTAGCTCTGGGTTCAGGCAGCCTTGCTCCCTGAAGATGTACCCTTCTCTGCCAGCTTTGAATGGAAAGCGAAGCATTCTGGCATTTGTGACATACTCAGAGGTAATAAACAAAAATAAATAACTGAATGAATAAAAACAAATGAGTTAATTAAAAAAAATTAGGTTTGTGGGGGGGGGGGGGGGGGGGCTTCAGTATACTATTTAATAATGATTTCCAAAAACAAGAGCCATATGTATTTTTTAGGGATACTGGTGTCCTGAATATCTTTCATATTTTTACAGTAATCAAGCATGAAAGAACTCCTGCACTTTGCTGTTGCGCAGATGTGTCCATTATTATAAACCAGTCACTGTAGCTATCTCTTCTTGTGCAGGATACCTGGTCTTGTTAAACATACCCTGTAAAGTTCTGCAGGCAAACTGTAATGGGAAGATCTGTGTGGTCCCACTCACAGCTCTACCCTCTAAACAGGCTATTTGCAGCCCAGTGGTGTTGGCACTGCTAATTTTAAGGATGGAAATATCTGGGTTTGCACAGGCATTTGATGCACACAAAGCAGATGTATATCCTTTTTGACTATTCATCTTAAACATTCTTCACTTTGGTAAGTAACCATTCTCTACTCTATTATTAAATTAAGTAATTAATTAATTATATATTTTATTTTTACATTGGATTTTTATTATGTTTTAGTTAACATACAAAGGATACCACTATCAGTGGGTACAATTGAGTGATCAGTCACAAGATAATGTACAACATAGAAATAGTAATAGCAAGGGTTAGCAAGGCAGTTGGTACAGCAGACCACCAGAGCCTCAATGTTACAGATAATCAGTATAATTAATTAACATTCAAAGTACGGTAGCAGTCAGAATGAGTGTCTATATTGAACAGCAGTGTGCAAAGAGGGAGAAAGGAACAAAGTGAGCTGTCATAAGAACACCAAATTATTTCTAACATATAAGATAAGAAAAAGAGGCAAATAAGATACAAGAAATCCCCCACAGTGCTAAACCAACCATCAGTCAGTATGCTCATTATGTTTCCCTCCATGTGATAGTGCTGGTACTTGCCAACTGGCATCTCAGGCATCCAGTAGTGTTACATGGGGAAGTGGGAGGGGGGAAGAGTTCTCAGCCCTGTGTAAGCTCTAGGGACACACTAGTGACATGGTGAATGGTGGGTTGAACCACAGTACCCGGCCAGGAGATACAGGTATTCAACAGATGTGTTGGATGCTGAAAATTCCAATGGTGGATGTAGCTTAGTGGACATGTCTCTTTTTTTGTTTTTTATGCAACATACTTTTTTAAAGTAAAATTGTTGCTTTACAATGCATGGACAACTCATCTATTTTTGTACAGGCTAGATATCAGCAGATTCTGATTGGATACTAAGGGTTACATGACTTAAAAAAATTAAATCCTACTTAACTAAATAGGACATTCTTTTAAATTACAGGTATAAAGCAATTCCATTATAAAAGTTGTACTTTTTTAGGGGAGTACTGGGAATATTTGCCCTCAGCTGCAAACACAACACATTGGCTCTTTCATGGTAGAGGCAGTTTCCTGTGAGCTAATGAACGTGCACCAAATGAAGTGTGCGACGGTGACTGCAGGCCCTTGGGAAATGTGGGTGTTGTTTAGAGAACATGATTTATTGTAACACACCTTTTCACATATACAGTATGCAAAAAACGGAAGCTAATCCGCTCACTCAAAATTTCTTGACAGGAAAAAATTGAATCTCGGAGCCATGCCAACATAATCCCAAATCTTGTTTTGATAAAAATATCTCATAATGAGCCCCTGCTCATCACACCATGCCGTGACACACCCGCAAGCTCTTAAAGATATCCTCATGATAAAATCCTTTCCAAAAAAATTAATCAGACTTATGGTGCTGCTGGATTACTGTAATCTTAATGCAGTGTTATACTTGTTTTATTGTGCATTGTTATTGTGTATTTTAATAAACTGCATGACGATCTCTCTCCTCTTTCTTTTCATCTTCTGATGGCTGGAGTGCTCTGCTACGCTGGGAGCAAACATTTTCCTTTGATGAAGGGGGCTCCTAAACATCCCACTACTGCTACATGTATGATTCAGTGAACAAATAAATCCAAGGTGTTGACACCAAAGCACTCATAGTTGCTATCATTAACAGGTATGCTTCACCAATGCAGCCCTCTTCCTAGGCAAGACCTAGGCATCAATTAGGCATACATTCCGATGCATTTAGGGGGAAAAGCCCTCTTCATCAGACCACAGTTGCATCTAAGTGATGCCTAGGTCTCAGGTGATATATGTCCACATCTCAAACTTCTTGCCACTTGGGTTTCATTCCATTCAAAGCTCTTTGACTCCTGGCTTTTTGTGAGTATGTTTTTTGCATATCTTGGTTTTAATAAACTTTCATCATGTAATGCATTAGGCCTTTGCACGCCCTTCTTTTTTTTCTGCTGCAAATGAGGCCTGCTTAATTACTGGTACTGGTAAGAGCGTAATGGATATGTTGTACTTTCTGGATGTGAAGGACAACTCTGTAAGCGCATCTGACCTTATTTCATAGCCTGGCCACATTTTAGTGAGTGTATTGTGCAAGGTGGAAGGGAGCATTGTGCCGGTCAGCTTAGGGATTACACTGCGTATCTCAGGGTCAATGCTAGTAGACCTACCTTTGTCAGCCACTGTGATCACAAATCTGAAGAGGGAGCATATAGTTATATGATGCCTAATATTTGTTCTGCTCTGACTGAGGTCATATTGGAGGAGAATCTTTACTCAGGGCAACCAGCACCTTATATATTATTTGGGCTGGCCTATGGGCAAGAGCCCTCTCAGCCCACTCTTCCCCAGGGTATGTAGCACAATGCGCAGAGTACTGAACTCTGCTGCTCTAATTTGCTGTGATCGATGAACCATTCTACTCTTACAGTTTGCTGGCTCAGGCTTTTACCAGCAGCAAACTCCTTATTGGCTGTCCTTATGTTAAAAAATACTTTTTGCCATGTTGAAGGTGCACCTACACATTGCATCATGAAATTATGCACCTAAAAATCACCTAATATCTACTGTAGCTCCATTGTGGGTTAGGGATGCTCTGGTTTCCCATGGACTATTGAGTCTTTTTACAGAAAAATGTAGAGAGAAATCTATGTCACTCCCTTACAAACAGTGGGGTTGTCAGATCAAAATGACCTTACTTGCTATCCAAATATCCAAAAAACAGTTACTGAATTTTAATTTTGTAATTAAAAGGAAATAATAAGACTAAAAACAAATAACATCTCATCAATATTTAGCCCTTACAGAAATTCCCAATTGTTTTTAGCAACCAAACACAGGCACTTTTCTAATACAATAGTTTTGATAAACAGGTCCTGGCATATGAAGTCTGCCTTACCTCCTTTCCCTGCTCAGCAAAATTGAAATTTATAAAGCAATGTGTTCAAGTTTATTGTAAATCTGGTTGCCGTATTACTTTGCATTAGGCACGTAAATAGTGATATATGGGCTGCCCGCAAACGTAGAGTACAATGGTATAAATCATTTCTGCCCTAAAAGGCACAGGACCTTTTCTGTGTGATACATGAGATATACATTATATGACCTAGTTGCAGCTATGCAAGAATTGTAAGCCTTCATTTATCACCATGTATCATGACCTATTAAAATGAATATTGCTTTATACAATTTCAGTAACACACAGGTGATTTAATTACTTATTTTTAAAATGTCAGGTTTTATGCTGCAACAACATTACTTTTGTGAAATAAATGACTTGGAAGCACAGCATGCTGTTCACCACTAGTGTACTCATTTTATGAAAATTAACATTATGACTGCATAAAGTAAAGAAAATCTGGGTAGATCACAAAAGTGTAACTAGACACTGGATCAAATTATGTGGACTCCACTCACAGTTATGGATTTTACTTTAGGAGGAAAGGGATGGGACATACAGTGTGCTAAATTACTCTCCTTAAGGATTTCAAACAAAAAGAGAATGTTTCACTGTATATTCTTTATCTTTCCCATCCTATTCATTAATATTTAACTTCTTTGGTTGCATAAATCTACTGGAAGTGTTCAAAAGAACTTCCTTAAGGGGAGTTCAACAATTTGTCACATTTTGTGGGTATCATAAGCCCCACTTCTTCAGGTGATGTGAAACTATAAATCATAAGTGAATATTTAAAATGTTAAGTTTTAATTTGTATCACATACAAATATTGTAAATACCTTTCTTTATTCATCATCGAGCATGAAATTCAGGGCCTGAGGACCACTAAACCACACCATAACCAAGAAGAGAATAAAAAAAAAAAAAAAAAAAAATATATATATATATATATACAGTACAGACCAAAAGTTTTGACACACCTGCACACATGCATGTTCCTCACTATTAGATATAATGGTCCTATTCCATGGAATGCTAGCCAACCAACAGTGTACCCTGTGTGGGGACACCCCTGTAATATTAACGTTATACTGTAGTTATCAAGCAAGTCTGTCCCCTGTGTACTGACATATAGGTCCCATATTAATAGTCTGGACTCATATTGAAATATATTAACCAGCCTCACAGATCACACATAAATCACACAAATTATTCCCCCATGGGAACTCCTATTGAATATCTAAGTAAGTTATCATTGAAATCCAAACTAGAAAGAGATTATAAGTGGATCAACATATAATGGTATATAATTATATATGTGTTTACTCCTGTAAAAAGGGGGTCCCCTAAATTAAAAACACTGCACACCCACCTTCAACTAGTAAACAATTAGGCCAAAGAGTCAACACCCTATGGATATTTTAACAGTTGAGTATAAATAGTAGAGGTTTGTTTTCATATTAAGTATGGAGGGATGGTGGTGCACCTCAAATCAACCCCGGTGGTATATACAGAAAAAGCTACAACCAAAAAGAGATTGCACCTGTTTAATCTGTATGGAAGGTGTGCTAGGAAAAAACTGTGGCTGTCCAAAAGGAACATTATAGCATGACTATAGTTTGCCATTAAACATCTTGGCAAAGGCCAGGCCTTCTGGAAAAATATGCTGTGAACTGATGCATTAAAGACAGAGTTGTTTGGCCATAGTAACAGTAAAACTATAGTACACAAATGCAAGACAGCATTTAATAGAAAACTTCCTTATATCCAGGTTGTGGAAATGTAGTGGTTTGGTGCTGCTTAGGGCTTGGGGTGCTTACAGTCTTCGACTTAACTTTTCATTCTGCCTCATATGAAAGTGAGGCCAACACAATAATGACTCAAAGCATACTAGAAAATCAATCAAGGAGTGTCTCAAAAAGAAAAAAATGAATGATTATGGGCTGGCCTAGTCAAAGTCCTGCTTTAAATCCTTTTGAATGTTATGAGGAAATTTAGAATGGGCAGTTCATGCAAGGAAACCCAAGAACATCTTAAAACTAAAGAAATTTTGCATGGGACAGTGGTCACAAGTTTCCCCAGATCAGGGGCAGAGATTGGTAGGCAGTTATGCAAACTGCCTACAGGTATTTATTTTTGCTTAGAGGGGCAGTACTAACTTCTAAGGCCAAGGATTTACTTTCTGTATTCACAGTACAACATTACATCTATTGATAATTTTGTTTATTACATGTTCTTGTGTTTATGTTCAAGAATATAAAATTTTTCTGCAGACATTGTTTGAATAAAGATCTAATGTATGCCTGTTTAATTATGTTGAAAAAGTCAACAATTTCCATGGGGTGTGCTTATTTTTTTCACACAATTGTACATTGTACATTCCCAAGGGCAATTTTAGTTTTATTTTGTCATGGTCAATATGCTACTTTTCTCCTTATCTAACATGCTCTCTCTCTGGGTGACCATAGAAAGGCAGATGTCTCCCTCAGAACAATAGGTTGAGAAATGTCTGCCCATCCTTGCATGTGCCAGCACCCACTGCTACATGTCCTTTAACTTGGCCAACAGACAAATGCAGCACATGCTTTGCCAGTTTTTTCCTTCTATCTGTAGAGAAAAGGAGAAGAGAAATGGATGGACATAGCCTGGTGAGCAGTCACTGCTGTCTACTCACAACACGTACAAGAATAAAAATCCCAATACTCATATAAATAATGTAACAAACAAATGTTGTCCTACATTAGTAAAGTCTCACACAAAATATCAATCAAATCATTGAATATACTCTCACTAAATTAAATTTTGAAAAAAATACCAAGAGCAAATGTTTTCACTAACGTACAGTTGCTATTTTATAGTCTCCTTCTCACAAGGTTACCAGCCATCCAAAAACTTAAGGACAACCTATAAAAATATAAGCTAGCTAAAGTTACGAACAAAGTCTCTAAACACAATGAGGTTTATTTACTAAAACTGGAGAGTGCAAACTCTGTTGCAGCTGTGCATAATAGCCTATCAGCGTTTAACTTCAGCTTTTTAAATTAAGCTTTGACAGAAAAAAAACTGGAAACTGCCCCCGGATTTTGCACTCTCCAGTTTTAGTAAATCAACCCCAAGGTGCGTTAAAAGTATTTTTGTCAAAAAATATATTTATTACATTTTTTTGTTATTTTTCCTTTTACTGTATTTCTTTGGAGAATTCTCTAGTCTAGAGGGTATGTGATATACTACATACATTTATTGTGTCCCTTTTGAGTGAATTTTATTTTTAAGTAGCCATAACACATAACATTAATTCACTACTAAAATTGAACCATACTGCATATAATCAAGATGTACATTATGCAATACCTTTGTGGGGAGTTTAATGTTGTTTGTGATAAATCATGCATTTTGAAAAATAAGTATATTTTTGGATATTTGTTTATCAAAAATGGGTTTGCACCACCACAGTTTTCCTAACAACATACAACAAATGGAACTACTACTACAGGTGTTTCTAAAAGAGCTCCAGGCCAATGTACAAACAGAAACCATAAAAAACATTCTTGGTTAACTTGTGTATTCCTTCCAAAAGCATTACATAATTTGTCTAGCTATTTGAAACTGTCCCTTTGCACCTTCTTTAAAGACACACAGGGCTTGATTTACTAAAACTGGTGAGTCCAAAATCTGGTGCAGCCTTGCATGGAAATGAATACGCTTCCAGGTTTGGCAACTGAACAAGCTGAAGTTAGAAGCTGATTGGCTACTATGCACAGCCACACCAGATTTTGCACTCTCCAGTTTTAGTAAATCAACCCCACTGTCATCTTGCCAGTGTCTTTGCAAAATGCCCCTTCCACCTGACCCACCAATACTCACTTGTAGCACTTCCCGGTCATTCTATCATGATCAGCATTAACATGCCCAGTGTCAAGAGTGGTATTGTACACTAGGGAAAACAGTGAGGTCATTGCCTCTGTCATGTGACAAGCTCAAACCAACATGTTTTAGATATTTTACAGCTATTAGATCTGAGCACTGTCACATTGGAATAGATGGAAGCACGCATAGATGCATAGATGGAAGCACCAAATACTGTTGCTAGCTACGATGGAGTTAGAAGCAGTGGAGAAAACCAGCAAATTGAGTATCAGTGGGTCTTGGTGCATCTTTTTCAGAAATACTGGGGGTTATTTACTAAAAATGAAGCGTTCACAATCTAGCGAAACTCTGCATAGTAACCAATAGTAACCAAGCAGCTTCCAGGCTTTATTGTCAAAGCTCAATTGAACAATGTGCAGTTAGCAGCTAATTAGCTATCATGCACAGCTGCAACAGATTTTGAGTACCAGTTTTTGTAAATCGACTCCACTACCACTTTGCCCAGTATCTCTTGAAATAGCAATCCGTTTCTTTATTGGCTGGATGTGGAGGAAGAGCATGGCTGAGCTTGGTTTGTGAACCAATTCTTCTAATGGCCCAACCACCAAGTTGAGCAGCAAGATTTATAGTAAACTATGGTATGTCTGCATATTTGTTTTTATATTTTTTCATGATTCTACTGTGTTCCCCCGAAAATAAGATCTACCCTAAAATTAGACCTACTGTTATTTTCAATAGTAGGTCTGTTGAAAATATAAGCCCTACCCCAAAAATAAGCCCTAGTTTAAAATGCTTTTACAATCCTATAATCCACTCTACTGTAGTATATAATGTACAATGTGCGTGTTTTTGTAATATAATTGTGTCAAATACCTGCTGCTCTCCTCCTCTTCTCCCAGCTGGGGATCTCGGACCTTGGAGCAGGGAAGAGAGCTCCGGTGGGTCACGAAGGTATTTGGTACAATTATATTAAAGAAACACACACACATTATATACTACTGTAATATAGTGGATGATAGGATTTTACAAGCATTTTAACTTGGCTCACACTGGGGATTCCTGATAGGCAGGGAGGGAGAAGGGGATAAAAAAAACAGCACATTACATGGTAAGAACTACCCGAAAAATAAGCCCTACTTTGTCTTTTGTTGACAAAATTAATATAAGACACAGGCTTATTTTCCGGGAAGCACGGTAAAGTGTATGTACAGGGGGTCCCTGAGTTATGAACCTCCGACTTGTGAACAACTCCTACTTATGAACGGCAGGTAGCGCCGGGGGGCACATCGGAAAACGGTGACGGAAAACAGAGGAAAACATCGCAAAACATCGTTCTGCGCATGCGCGTCCGAATTACGAACAAATCCGACTTAGAAACAAACAGGCAGTCCCTAACCTGTTCGCAACTCGGGGACCCCCTGTATAGATAAAATATTTCTATTCGGTTTTGAATATACAGTAGTGGAGAAAGTTAGAAATGATGTCAAGTTTTTATTGCTGTCTGTGTCCCTGCTGAAGAGCTTCATCCACTTTGTTTTGGTGAAAACTGTAATCGGGATTGAAACTGATGGAAAATATAACATTTTGAGCAGCCAATAAATCAGGACTAGAGGGGATATCTTCCAATGGGGATGTTTGTTCTAAACGTCTAAGTGAGGGCTTTATTTACAATGGAGAGATCTCTCCTCAGTTCCTGCTGTATCTCAGGACAGAAAGTTAAAGAAAATTGCCCCGATAAGATACAATCTGCAAGAAAAAATAATAAATAAATAAATAAATACTCTATGCAAAACTAAAAAAAAAAAAAAACTTTTTGGCTTTAGAAATACTTATAATAATGTATCCCTCCTCACCCCCCACCTCAATATATGGTCCTATGGTGGTGACATGATGACATGAAGAGGGCTCCGTAGTGCTCTGTCTACAGTGCCTCCCTGAGCCTTATGAAGCTAATGTAGCTACAGGCGATGTAGATAAGCTTGTGGTGCGGCTGAAATGTGTTTTTGGGTGTGGGAACTTTAAGGGTAAGCTAGCTACGAAGCTGCTCAACGTTTAAAGTGGCGGAAAGGTGTTTTTGCGTGTGGGAATGTTGTGGCTGCAAGGTCGCTGGTGTGGGAATGTTGCGGCTGCAAGGTCGCTGGTGTGGGAATGTTGCGGCTGCAAGGACGCTGGTGTGGGAATGTTGCGGCTGCAAGGTCGCTGGTGTGGGAATGTTGTGGTTGCAAGGTCAATCCTGTTAATTTTACTACGTAAGGGGTGCTGTGGTTGCCACATTAGGCTAACACTAGGCCAGGGTATATTTTGTTACTATGTTTTTTTTTCTATTGAAAAGCCCGTGGCGTGGAAAACACATCCAAAAACTTCCACCGGGTGCCAAACAAAGTTCACACAAATAAAGAGTGAACACAAAAACGTGCAATGGGTGTACCCCTGTCCTCCATGAGGAAGGACCTTACCCATGTTAAGTAAGATGAGGCTGAGGAGGGTTACGATGTCACTGCTAGAGGCATGGAAGACGGGAGGTTTGATCCTGTACATGGGAGGGAAAAGGCTGAAGGAGAGCTGAGATATGGATTTAGAGGTTGAAATAAGACTTAAAGAAAAGCTGATATAACACATGAAAATCCAGTGTTAAAGCTCATGAATTGACTTTTGCTTTGACCTATAACCAACAGAGCATAACATGTCACCAGAGATGATGCCAGGAATAACATTATATGTGCTCAATGCATTGAAACAAATGTAAAATATGCAAATAAGCAATGTTGAAGCACATAAGGCAAATCTGTTTTCTAAGTTCATTTGACATTTTTGTGCATTCATTTACAAATATTTGGTTGTGTAAATAGGTTCAGCTGTATAATTTATGATTTTGTTGCCTTTAAAGTGTTTAAAAAAGCATACACACGATTATGTTTTTAGCACACGAGCAATAAAAAATCCCACCTAATCTAGCATTACGTTTTAACTAAAACCCTTCTTTCTAATGACTCCTGTGCTTCTTACAGAATCCGCTGGTATAAAACAAATTTCATCATAAATAATTAGGTCATTATAGACACATTTTTCAAAAGCAAGCTAACATATTCCTCTGTGCTAAAAACCGCAGTCGATCGGTGACTTAGGGCAGTCCATTAGCGTTCTCTCTAAAATAACAAATTACGTTTAAGGTTCTTGTGCCACTCGGATTTCCACAAGGCATTCTCCGAGCTCTCCCCAGACATTTTGGCAGATGAACGCTATAAAGAAACGGAACATTTAATTTCCCCTTTTCTAAAATCAACAGATTCCATTTAGGAACAGAGTGATAATGCTGTATAAAAAAAAAAATCTGCAGAGCAATATTGTATCAAATTGATGCAGTTTGCAGGTGTTGGTTGTCTAATCCCAGGATGCATTGGTGCGCTTCCATTTGGCTGAGTATCATTAGACACTCAAGAGCCAGGAATGAGCAGAGCTTCACTGCAGTATTTCACCTCCATTCTCAATCTCACTGTAGAGAACTGGAGTATTGTGTGTATTATCAGGAAAGTGATAGCTTTCGGAATCCATCAAATAGTTATTTTCATCATGAATTTTTTAAATCCATAGCTGTAAGGGAACCAACACTTCTCAATGCGGCAAAATCTGCATAAATAATCAAACCAAATTAAATGAGCACAACAAAGTCAAAACATATTTTTTTTACTGTCACAACAAAAATATGTCAAAATCATGTTTCTGCATCAATTTGCATAGAGAACTACTTTTACTGAGACAGTTCCTTTTTGATGTGTAGGCTGCTTATTTTAACAAGAATATTGAAATAACCAAATTCACTGATGTAGGTTCTTTTTTTTCTAACAGAATAGAAAAACGCATGTAAATCACTGACAGCATTATACAATATTAATAGAATATCTAGATCCGAACCCGTAGTGGTTGCTAGGCAACAGAATGTGATAAATCCTGTGTAAGAGGATGGGTTGAGCTGCCAGTTGCTGTTAGTAATAGGGGCAGCACAGTGGTGTAGTGGTTAGCACTCTCACCTAGCAGTAACAAGGGTCACTGGTTCAAATCCCAACCATGACACTACCTGCCTGGAGTTTGCATGTTCTCCCTGTGCCTGCGTGGGCTTCCTCCAGGTACTCCAGTTTCCTCCCACAATCCAAAGACATGCAGGAAGGTTAATTGGCTTTTGTCCAAAATTGGCCCTAGTATATGAATGGGGACCTTGGATTGTGGGCTCCTTGAGGGCAGGGACTGGTGTGAGTGTGCAGCGTACAGGGATGGGGACAGTTGTAGACACTCACTCAGGTTGAACTGGATGGACTGGTGTCTTTATTCAACCTTACAAACTATGAAACTAAGTTGAATATTAGGGTGATTGAAAATACAATTATGAAAAAAAATACAATTACATATACCAACAATAATCAATTCAGGAATGCTAAAAATATTTAGGGATTGATTTACTAAAACCGAAGAGTGCAAAAGCTGGTGCAGTTCTGCATACAAACCATTCAGCTTCCAGGTTTCTTTGTTAAAGCTTAATTGAACCAGCTAAAGTTAGAAGTTGATTGGCTACCATGCAGAGCTGCACTCTCCGGTTTTATTAAATTAACCTCTTAATGTGCTCTCTTCTGGTAAACCTACACCTCTCCTTTGTTCAAGGCTAAGTTCATCTTTAACTAAAGTTCATCTTTAACTAAGAAAAACATAAATGCATACATTTTTTGCAGGTACAAAAATGTGCAATTATCTTTTGCAAAGGTTAACTGCTTGATTAGGTCTAGAGGACTTGTTAAAGAAAATTTACTGACTCATTCTTCTGCTCTTCTGCACTGCTAGGCCAGTCCTTGTAGATTATTCTCCTCTATGCCACATTGGTCTAAGGTCCTAATGTCATCAAGACCAATGCAGGTTCTTTAGCCCTGCACTGTGTGTTCACACCCCTCTAGCAACTGATAGATGATATGCATGTACAAGCTATTGAGATTTGAGCACAGATATATACTGTATTGTTTCTGTTGCAATGCAGGTCAGTGACCAAGCCTGAACCTAGTAGCTCTCCCCCATTGTGTGCCTGTTTGCCCCATGTTGGCATTATGTCCACAGTAGCATGTGCAGTGGCAGAACAGAGTAGGACTGGCCATAAGACTGATTACTTTTATGCCGTTGGCCAGCTTAAACATGTAAGGCAATATGTGTAAATCTCTGTTTTTCATTACAAAATTTGCTAGAAAGGGAGCAAGGGTGAGTGCCAAATGCCAGGCACAGAGGAGTACTGGGGAGCGCTACCTGCCAGGGTAGGTGGATCAGGTAAGTAAAAGTAAGGAGCGATCAAGTTTCCGAGAGTTGGGCTGTAAACTGTGAGCACTCTGATGCAGTTCAGGGATTTTGTAGAATTTTTTTTTTCTCTTTTAGAATATCTACAGATTAAATTCACAACAGTGTAACAATGTATGAATGAAAACAATTCATGAGTTAGATGCCAAGGTCTTGTGGGTTGATGGAAAACGTTTAAAGCTAATACATCATTATACTTACTTCCTAAATGTAATTTCCTTAATTCAACTTGATAACAGCATTTTGCAATCTGCTGTACAGAAGTCTTTGGACTGGAAGAGGGAGGACAGGACTGGGAACCAATTAGGCATGTTGCATGCAAGTGTGTTGACAAAAAACATGCTAATAGAAGGAGAGAGCAGAGTGAGCAGAGGGATGGCCTCATTAGTCTGCTGCTGGGATAGAGAAAAGGCACAACTGTATCCCTCCAGTATATAACTGTAACAGCAAAAGCGGTGTCTGCATTGCTCTGGTGTCCTGCCAAACGGTGTACATTTCAACTATGGATGGGTAGAAATATAAATCCTTTGAATGAGTATATTTATTTAAAATATACCTTATCTACTGCATACTCTTCCTTGGAAAATGTTTGTTTCTTGTTATACATGGTCCTAACCCCTAATCTCTAGCCTGAAACTCTTTAACCGCTTGCCGACCGGCTCACACCAATATACGTCGGGAGAAGGGCACGCACAGGCAGACTAACGTACCTGTACGTTGCCCTTTAAGAAATGGTTTGTGGGTGCGTGCACTCCACCTCGACCTCCGTGAGCGTGATCATGGGTCCCGTGGACTTGATGTTTGTGGGGATATCCGCGATTGTCAAGCGGAGTGGAAGAACAGGGAAATGCTGATGTAAACAAGCATTTCCCCGTTCTGCCAAGTGACACTAACAGTGATCACAGCTCCCTGTAATCGGGAGTGGTGATCAGTGTCCTTTCACACATAGCACCTCCCCCCACAGTTAGAATCACTCTCTAGGACACACTTAACCCCTACAATGCCACCTAATGGTTAACCCCTTCACTGCCAGTCACATTTACACAGTAATCAATGCATTTTTAATTGCACTGTGAATGGTCCCAAAATCGTGCCAATCTATGCAGAAGTGAGCCTGATTTTGCACTTTTCAGCTTTAGTAAATAAACCCCATTGTGTACTTAAAAGTGGGGTATGCCTGTAACGGGCAGAATCACGACAATTTTGCTTGAAATTCCAAATCGCCAACTGTGAATGGAGCCTAATAAATGCACAACTATTTGTCACATTTCATATTTTTATAACAGCTGTACTTTTGCTGCACCTACTATATACTCCCTAATATACTATTAACCATGCAATGTGATTCTACTGCTTTCCTTTCAAAAAAATATTGATGTATTAAAGTAAGCAAAATAGTTCCACTTTAAATTGACAGCCAGGTCTGTTATCTTTTGTCAGAGAAGATTGATAAGAGATCTACATGCACAGTGCTGCTATCGGAAGGAAAAGGAAGACATCAATAGGGAGCCGATGCCAGGCCTCTTCCGATGCCAATCACCCAAGATCCATCTGCCTGGACTTAGCACTGAAGCAGTAGTAGTGACAGCATCATGCATTCCCTTATGGCCTCACAGATGAAAAGGAAGCTGGTAAAATAGATTCCTGCACAGAGTATTAAATAAATGTCACTTAATCCCATAAACAGCAAGCCAACTTATTATCATCAAGAAGGCATAAGGGTGTGTATTGAACTATTATTATCAGAACTGCCTGTTTATAACATTTACTGTCTGCACTCTACAGCTTCCAATAAAATCTGCCTTATATGAACAGCAGAGATTTAGTGCCAGGCTACACTGGCTGCCCCTCAGAAAATGTTGTTTTGCTGGAAACCCATAAAAATGACTGACCTCCGCATTGAAAATTTCCTGTAAAGACATGATTATTTGTTTTATTCATCTATAGATTGTGAGATTTGTAGATATGGTTATTCATCTGGGAAAAGCAGCGGAGATGAAGCATCTTCGTATAGTCTCTCAAAAACAGATTATGTGACCTAGCATGTATTACAAGATAATTGAATCTATATGCATTGCTATTTCTCCAAGGAATTGCAGTATTGTTCCTCATCAAGAGAAAAGTGCCCCCTACTGATTTCATTTTCATCAGCAGGTGGTATGGACAGAAATGAACTGGCTGGGAGCCAGTACCATTGTTCCCTGCACCGGTGTGCAGTGTCTTTCCGGTACTATGGCAACATTTTAATAAAGCTTATCTAGATCATTAGTTCATCACAGATATCATAAGCTATCTCATGACTGTGTGGTTATAATTATGTCTGAGCATTGTCAATGTGGTACAGTCATTTCTTGGCACCTTCTAAAGAAGCAGACGGTTAATCTGGGAAACATGTCAAGTTGTGTGCAACACTACTCTAAATATATTTAATAATAAATCTATGAAATGTGTACCATTAGGTGTAAGGCATAGAAGATTATCATTTATTGGTATCTGGGGTGGGTAAAACTGAAGATGGAAAGGCAGTAAAATGTGTTCATAAAATTGTAAGATCTGCTGAACACATTTTTATGATTATGTATACTTTTAATCTGTCTTTTCTGGTGTTTCTTAAGCTCAATGTATAATAAAAATGCACTGTATTTTAATAAAGATAAGCTGTCCACAAAAATATAGTTACTGTACCACCAAAGCCCCATTTAGAGACTTAATGTTTACTAGATAACATATAAGATGAGCAGCTGGTAGTAAGACGATTCAATACCTTCTAAACAGCCTCTTAGGAATATGGATGGTATTTATGGCAGTGTTCAGTATACAGATTATAAAAACTGTTGACAGTTCAGGTTGCCTAGATGTCATGCTGATCCAATGGCTTCAATATTTTTTCAAGTCTCTGACGTGCAACTAGCATGCAGATCAGGAGTTCTAGCACAAATATGTGTTGACTTATAACTAGTGATGGACGAACGTTTCGCCCGGCGGTCGTTTCGCGGCGAATTTCCGACATTCGCGGTCCGCACGTTCGAACGCCTTTTTCCGTCGTTCGCCGCGGCGGACTTACGTGTTTAATGTATACAAGAACTTTAACCTTTGGTGACACGTTTATCATGTGATACAGGACAGCCAATTGAGACATGACAGCACATGGACACTTGGACATTCCCCCTAACCTATAAATACACCCGATCCGGTGGCCATTTTACATTCTTTCTTCTGTTACGATAGGGACAGGTTCCTGTGTGGAGTAGGGAGAGATAAACCACTAGCTATTTGGTACACAAAAGTTCTTTTCAGGACTGGTATAGGTGTTAGGTGTTGATAGGTTTGCTGTGCTGCTGATTCTTGCAGCAGCCTGAGTGTCTTTTGTTAGTTTAGAGAAAGGGAAAGGACGGTGTATGCTACAGGGACAGCCAGATTAGTCTTTCATCATCATCATCATCATCATCATCATTAGCTGTTACTATCAAGGTCCACAAAAGAGCTGTTCCAGTAACCACTAATCGTTCTCTTTTTTTGCCAATTTGTATAGGGACAGGAAGGAAGCAGTGTTGTCAGGCAGTGAGGGTAATTTTAAAGACTTGCTGTTATTATTAGTTCCACAAAGGTTCTTTTCAGGACTGGTATCAGTGGTACAGTAATAGGCTTGTACATGTATAATATTCTTTCTTCCAAATATAGAAAGGATATTATACTTGACTGCTGCCCTTCTGCTGCAGTCTGCTAAACATTCACAACTCACTTGTTCCACAAAAGTTCTTATAAGGACTGGTAACTTGGTATAGGGTGCTACGGTACATAGGCTTGAGTGCGGTACAGTCTGCTGTTCTGTAAGGACCGCTATCGGTCCACAATAGATAGGGTTGACGTGCACCACTGCTGACCGCTGCCCTATACTGCAGCAGTCCTTCAGCGGTATAGGGACTGACGTACAGTCTGCTAATCACTAACACACAACCTGCTTGTTCCACAAAAGTTCTTATAAGGACTGGTAACTTGGTATAGGGTGCTACGGTACATAGGCTTGAGTGCGGTACAGTCTGCTGTTCTGTAAGGACCGCTATCGGTCCACAATAGATAGGGTTGACGTGCACCACTGCTGACCGCTGCCCTATACTGCAGCAGTCCTTCAGCGGTATAGGGACTGACGTACAGTCTGCTAAACACTAATACACAACCTGCTTGGTCCACAAAAGTTCTTATAAGGACTGGTAACTTGGTATAGGGTGCTACGGTACATAGGCTTGAGTGCGGTACAGTCTGCTGTTCTGTAAGGACCGCTATCGGTCCACAATAGATAGGGTTGACGTGCACCACTGCTGACCGCTGCCCTATACTGCAGCAGTCCTTCAGCGGTATAGGGACTGACGTACAGTCTGCTAAACACTAATACACAACCTGCTTGGTCCACAAAAGTTCTTATAAGGACTGGTAACTTGGTATAGGGTGCTACGGTACATAGGCTTGAGTGCGGTACAGTCTGCTGTTCTGTAAGGACCGCTATCGGTCCACAATAGATAGGGTTGACGTGCACCACTGCTGACCGCTGCCCTATACTGCAGCAGTCCTTCAGCGGTATAGGGACTGACGTACAGTCTGCTAAACACTAATACACAACCTGCTTGGTCCACAAAAGTTCTTATAAGGACTGGTAACTTGGTATAGGGTGCTACGGTACATAGGCTTGAGTGCGGTACAGTCTGCTGTTCTGTAAGGACCGCTATCGGTCCACAATAGATAGGGTTGACGTGCACCACTGCTGACCGCTGCCCTATACTGCAGCAGTCCTTCAGCGGTATAGGGACTGACGTACAGTCTGCTAAACACTAATACACAACCTGCTTGGTCCACAAAAGTTCTTATAAGGACTGGTAACTTGGTATAGGGTGCTACGGTACATAGGCTTGAGTGCGGTACAGTCTGCTGTTCTGTAAGGACCGCTATAGGTCCACAATAGATAGGGTTGACGTGCACCACTGCTGACCGCTGCCCTATACTGCAGCAGTCCTTCAGCGGTATAGGGACTGACGTACAGTCTGCTCACTTCCTTGACCCAAAAAAGCACACCGTACTATATGCCCCTACCCTCCTCTTTGAAGAGGTTGAGCGGTGTCATATTTCTACTGGGGCTGCTTATGATATCCCTGTGCTGTGCTGACTTCCTCCTGGGGGTTCTTATTATGAAGGGATCACACTATCCCTGTGCTGTGCTGACTTCCTCCTGGGGGTTCTTATTATGAGGGGATCACACCATCCCTGTGCTGTGCTGACTTCCTCCTGGGGCTGCTTACGGTGCTGCTGTCAGTGCTGTATGTCACGGTGCTGCTGTCAGCGCTGTATGTCACGGTGCTGCTGTCAGCGCTGTATGTCACGGTGCTGCTGTCAGCGCTGTATGTCACGGTGCTGCTGTCAGCGCTGTATGTCACGGTGCTGCTGTCAGCGCTGTATGTCACGGTGCTGCTGTCAGCGCTGTATGTCACGGTGCTGCTGTCAGTGCTCTGTATTACGGTGCTGCTGTCAGATGCCTCTATCACGGTGCATGTGTCATTCCGGTATGTCACGCTGCTGGTGATCATCTCCTGCACCCTCTTCTTTGCCTACCCTGGTCCCTGACCTTCCCTCTCCTCCATTGCCTTCATTAGCTCCATAGTCCTGAATTGTTAGAACAATTTCCCAAATAAAATAAAAATGCTTGTAGTTATCGATCCCAAATTCACCTCATACATGTATTATGTCATTGTCCAGATGGTGGGACTACGTTTTACCCCCTAATAATTACCACGTGGCCGCAAATTCGACATGAAGGTTTGCAAAGTTCGCCTCCCATTGAAGTCAATGGGGCCCGCGGCGAACGTTCGGTTTCGCGAACGTTTGGGTCCGTTCGCATTTCGCTTTCGCGAAACGTCCCGTCGGAAGTTCGTCCATCACTACTTATAACATGATTGTGCTTTGCCAGTGACTGAGAATATATTCAAATCAGAGACTTCAAACAGGAGGTTCAGAACAGCAGCCTACATGGAGATTTTCTTTAAATAGGTAGAGCTTGATTAAAATTATAAAGGCAAATTGTAAAGGAGAAACATAATGACATTTGATACACTAAAACTGGAGTAACCAGCACAATGGTGGATTTTCTACAAGAATTCACAGCATATCTTGGCTCGGTTGCCTTAGCAATTTTCCCTAGATCTCCAAAGGAAGGGGCCCCCGGTCTCAAGCCTGCAGATGTAACCAAACATTTGATCTATTGCCCTCCCACCCCACTGTATTCTGTAATATAATTATGAACTCTGCTATCTGCCTTATCACATAGAGAAATTACACAATGCACAATGCTTTCCTTTAAGATTAGGTAAATGTTCTTTTTTTATGCCAGGATGTGCTCAGGTAAAAGGAAGCTAGTTCATTGTGGTTAGGGATAAGCTTCGGATTTGCATCAACCATGAATTCAACTTGAACTCATCTTGTTTGCAATTCAGCAAAAAAGCTAATTAAATGGCCAGATTTGTCAAGTTTTGCTTCTGCTGCACCTGTATATTATTCAATTTGTGGCGGTAAACAAACTGGCGGGGATTCTGGCAATGTCTTCCTTGATAAGGGTCTGATATGTATCTTGAGAGGAGGCCCAGGCAAAAAATTAAGATAAAAAATTGTAGGATCCCCCCTGAAATCTGTACAAGACGCCTATCCCGGCCAGGAAACAAGGTTAGTGAGCACACATGCCCCTTCCTGAATTATACCAGACCACATGCCCTCAATGGTGGAAGGGTACCTTGTAGGAGATGGGACTGTTATTGATCAAATAGGGAGCTGTCATTTGTAGCCAATAGCTCTAAGGTGACTATGCTAGTTAATATTTGTGAACTGCTCCATCCTCGGAAGGCTCCATGCACATATACTGCATGTAAAGCCAATCCAGGTGGCTCTGCACCTTATGCCGTGTACACGCGACCAGACTTATGTCCGACAGACTTTCCGAATGAGCGGACTTGGCCACACACAATCACACCAAACTCCGACGGATTCGACCGTGATGACATACTACTGGACTAGAATAAGGAAGTTCATAGCCAGTAGCCAATAGCTGCCCTAGCGTCGCTGTTTGTCCGTCGGACTAGCATGCAGACGAGCAGATTTTTCGATAGGAACTGGATCCGGCGGAGTTCTGGCGGAAAAATTTGAAGCATGTTCCATTTCTAAAGTCTGTCAGACTTTTGTGAATCAAAAGTCCGTTGCAGCCCACACACGATCGAATAGTCTGCCGGAATGATTCCGTCAGACTTTTGATGTTGAAAAGTCCGGTCGTGTGTACGGGGCATAAGAATTGCTGTGATCACTGCTCATAGAGAGACCAATCATATTGATTACATGAATTATAGCAGGGATATGCAATTAGCGGACCTCCAGCTGTTGCAAAACTACAAGTCCCATCTGTGGCTGTCATATGCCTCATGGGACTTGTAGTTCTGCAACAGCTGGAGGTCTGCAAATTGCATATTCCTGAGATATACAGTGTGTTAACAACTGTGAGCCCTCCTCTTCCTCTTACAAGTAAGGAAAAGGAGAGCGAAACCAATGAATGAATGCCTCATGCATTCATTAGTTGCTGATCTATGGTTGCAGCAGCATCTACTGCAGTAACATTTTTTTAACCCTTTCACTTGTCCAGTAAAGCTGATTTCCTTTCCCTGTCACCCATTTTATGCTGAACATCTGAACATTAACCCATTTATCTCCATCCTCCCAAAAAAATAAATGTATGCAACCTGTACATTAACTCCTTTACATTCCCCTCCATCTGCTTATAACCTGTACATTATGTATTTAGTGCATCTTTACCAAGCTACTTTTTTTCCTCCCCAATACCAGCACTTTAATTCATTTCCAAAAAAATTGGGTAAAAAATGTAGATGACTTTGGGGTGCCTACTCTCCAAAATGGGCCATTTTGGGGCTGTTCTTATTGTACTGGTGTTTTTATTTGCTATGTTTTATAACAGAAAAATAGGGTAAAAAAAAAACAGAAAATCCAAAAAAAGGATGCTTTTGTGTCCTGTATTCCCATAAAGTGCATTAAATCATGCATATATTTTATCAGAGAATAAAAAAGTGGATTTGACCAGTTTGCTAAGCAATAAAATGTGGCATGCAAAGCAGCAGGTCAACAAGACCTGTACACCATGCTAGCAAAAAAGCAGCGTATGTACTGCTATTTATATACTGGTATTTATCATCAGAATCTCCATTTAAAGCACCATCATACAGAATTTCTATTCAGGTTCTAATGTATGGAATCTTGTATGCCAGATGGCGTACTCCTTACTGTGCATATTGTGAAATAATTCCTCGAGTAAGGTTCAGCAAAACTTTTTTACAATCAAGGTTTTTTTGAATCCTCTTTATTAATAGCAGTGCGCACTTTAAGTTTTATTCCTGTATGGTATGTGCAAAAATGTTAGTGGTTATATAGAGCTTCAAACACTGGCGAAAATCTCATTTTTATTTTTGGCACACCACATGTTAGATAACATCTGGATGTTGGAGAGTACATTTCATAGCAAACCAGACTTATTAGTAAATTCCACTCATGCAGCCATGTCTATAAGGATATGATTCATGTAATCATGGCCGGTGTGCATATCCTTTAGTAAATCATCCCCAATGTCTCCTTTATCATTTAGTCATCAAGAAATGCAGGCTCAACCTGTCCCAACGATACAAATATAAAAAAAATTAACTACCAGTTCCTTGCACGCCTACTATTCACAATAAAAGACTTCATATAAAAGATCATCCAGGCTTACATAATCAAATAACTCCTCCTATATATTTATGCTTGGACACATTTACAGTGTTCAGATCAAATAAAGGTGCTGTATATAAGAGTTTAATAGGTAGCATTTTTCTTTCCTTTACTTAAAAGAAGAAAAAATAAATATTTTAAACTCTATAAAACCCATGTGCAAACATGGGCAATACACTGTGGATAATAACTCTACAGACCAAACTACAGAAGTAAATTTTAAGATAATCTATTTCCACTGTGTGCAATCACCTGACTATGCTGGCTGCTTCTCATATGTGCACAAACATCTACACCAGTGATGGCAAACCTTGGCACCCCAGATGTTTTGGAACTACATTTTTCATGCTGCTCATGCACTCTGCAGTTTAGTTGAGCATCATGGGAAATGTAGTTCCAAAACATCTGGGGTGCCAAGGTTCGCCATCACTGATCTACACTATCTCACAAAAGTGAATACACCCCTCACATTTTTGTAAATATTTTATTATAACTTTTCATGTAACAACACTGAAGAAATTACACGTTGCTACAATGTAAAGTAGTACGTGTACAACTTGTATAACTGTGTAATTTTGATGTACCCTCAAAATAACTTAACACACAAACATTATTGTCCAAACCTCTGGCAACAAAAGTGAGTACATCCCTAACTGAAAATGTCCAATTTGGGCCCAATTAGCCATTTTCCCTCCCAGATGTCACGTGACTCATTAGTGTTACAAGGTCTTAGGTGTGAATGGGGAGCAGGTGTGTTAAATTTGGTGTTATTGCTCTGACTTTCTCATACTGGTCATTGGAAGTTCAACAAAGCACCTCATGGCAAAGAACTCTCTTAAGGATCTGAAAAAAAGAATTGTTGCTCTACATAAAGATGGCCTAGGCTATAAGAAGATTACCAAAACCCTGAAACCAAAGAAGCTGAGTGCACGTGCTCAGCGTCATAGCCATAGGTTGTCTTTGGGAAATAGACATATGAGTGCTACCACAACAGCAGCAGAAGTTAAAGGGGTGGGAGGTCAGCCTGTCAGTGCTCAGACCATACACCGCACACTGCATCAACTTGGTCTGCATGGCTGTCATCCCAGAAGGAAGCCTCTTCATGATGCACAAGAAAGCCCACAAACAGTTTGCTCAAGACAAGCAGACTAAGGACATGGATTACTGGAACCATGTTCTGTGGTCTGATGAGATCAAGATAAACTTATTTGGTTCAAATGGTATCAAGTGTGTGTGGCGGCAACCAGGTGAGGAGTACAAAGACAAGTGTGTCTTGCCTACAGTCAAGCATTGGTGGTGGGAGTGTCATGGTCTGGGGCTGCATGAGTGCTGCTGGCACTGTGGAGCTACAGTTCGTTGAGGGAACCATGAATGCAAACATTTACTGTGACATACTGAAGTAGAGCATGATCCCCTCTCATTGGAAACTGGGCTGCAGAGCCGTATTCCAACATGATAATGACCCCAGACACACCTCCAAGATGATCACTGCCTTGCTAAAGAAGCTGAGGGTAAAGGTGATGGTCTGGACAAGCATGTCTCCAGACCTAAACCCTATTGAGTACCCATGGGGCATCCTCAAATGGAAAGTGGAGGAGCTTGAGGTCTCTAACATTCACCAGCTTTGTGATGTCATCATGGAGGAGTGAAAGAGTGGCAACCTGTGAAGCTCTGGTGAATTCCATGACCAAGAGGGTTAAGGCAGTGCTGGAAAATAATGGTGGCCACAGAAAATAGTGACACTTTGGGCCCAATATGGACATTTTCACTTAGGGGAGTATTCACTTTTGTTGCCAGGGGTTTAAACATTAATGGCTGTGTGTTGAGTTGAATAGCTACATAATTACATAGCAGATGAGGTTGAAAAAACACACAAGTCCATCAAGTCCAACCTATGTGTGTGATTATATGTCAGTATTACATTGTATATCCCTGTATGGTGTGGTCATTCAGGTGCTTATCTAATAGTTTCTTGAACTATCAATGCCCCCCCCCCCCTTCCCACTGAGACCACCGCCTATGGAAGGGAATTTCACATCCTTGCCGCTCTTACAGTAAAAAACCCTCTACAGTTTTAGATTAAACCTCTTTTCTTCTAAATTTAATGAATGGCCTTGAGTCTTGTTAAACTCCCTTCTGCAAAAAAATTGTATCCCTATTGTGGGATCGCCAGTATGGTATTTGTATATTTAAATCATATGCCCTCTAAAGCGTCTCTTCTCCAGAGAGAATAAGTTCAGTGCTCACAACCTTTCCTCATAACTAATATCCTCCAGACCCTTTATTAGCTTTGTTGCCCTTCTTTGTACTCACTCCATTTCCAGTACATCCTACCTGAGGACTGGTGCCCAGAACTGGACAGCATACTCTAAGTGCGGCCGAACCAGGGTCTTGTAGAGCCGGAGAATTATTGAAAAGAATGTTTTACCTCTGGAGTTGATCCCCTTCTTAATGCATGCCAATATTCTGTTTGCTTTGTTAGCAGCAGCTTGGCATTGCATACCATTTCTGAGCCTATCATCTACTAGGACCCCCAGGTCCTTTTCCATCCTAGATTCCCCCAAAGGCTCTCCCACCAGTGTATAGATTACATTCATATTTTTGCCACCCAAATGCATTATTTTACATTTTTCTACATTGAACCTCATTTGCCATGTAGTTGCCCACCCCATTAATTTGTTCAGATCTTTTTTGCAAGGTTTCCACATCCTGTGGAGAAGTTATTGCCGTGCTTAGCTTAGTATTGTCTGCAAATACAGAGATTGAACTGTTTACCTCATCCTCCAGGTCGTTTATGAACAAATTAAATAGGATTGGTCCCAGAACACAACCCTGGGGGACCCCACTACCCATCCCTGACCATTCCAAGTACTCCCCATTTATCAACACCCTCTGAACTCACCCTTGTAGCCAGTTTTCAATTCATGTACTCACCCTATGGTCCATGCCAACAGACCTTATTTTGTACAGTAAACATTTATGGGGAACTGTGTCAAATGCTTTTTGCTATTTGAGTAATTTTGAGGGGACAGCACATTTGCACTGCCATACAAGCTGTACACTCACTACTTTACATTGTAGCAAAGTGTAATTTCTTCAGTGTTGTCACATGAAAAGATAGAATAGAATATTTACAAAAAATGTGAGGGGTGTACTGACTTTTGTCAGATAATGTATATGAGCAGCCTGACTTCTACATTTGAACTATCACTAACCTGCCCAGAATCACACTAAATGTAAGGAGATGAGAAACATTCATTACTAGTGTGTCTTATTTGAAATTATTTACGTATATTATCAATAGCCACCTAAAATGTAGATACACAGAAAGTGCATCTTTAGATGCTATGTAAACTAATGTTATTACAATTAGCATCTCAGTTAACATTTGCAGCATTTTTGGGAAAGATTATTATCACAGCAAAATAGAGAAACAAAGGAAGACACAACAGCATACATTATAGAAAAAGATACTACATTATATCATGTAAAAGCAAAGATCATCTTGGTGTGTATTTGCCTAAGGTCATCAGCCAGGGCCTCTTAAACAATCATTTGCATAGTCGTCAACTACATGACATTCCTTGAGGATGACTGAATGTTTTTTGTTTTACAAACAAGGTCATAACATTTTTCCTGAAGACATTGTACCATCTATCTAATGGCAGCGGGCAATGCCGATGCAATACTAAGGGAAATCATGATACCATGCACATTTTCTAATGTTCAGAGATCATGTGAAATTACAGCACAACAGTATAATCTGGAACCAGTGATTCAGATAAAAAAAAAGCTTCAAAAACATATTGTAGAAATGTATTTTATTTAAAACAAAGTCAAATCAATTTGCCTAAAAAAAAAAAAATGATATATTCTAAAAACATTTTCCAGTTTAAGGCACTTGTATATTCCATTATAACTCTTTACTATCATATTGGTGGCCATACCATGTTCATAATGGTAGTTGCGTCATACAAAACTCCATCTAGAGATACCAAATGATTAGCCCATTTCATATTAAATTATGTCCACAGCCTATTTCATCCACAATCATGGTATAGCTAGCTAGATGAGCTTCTTTGTATGATATAATTAACATTGTGAGTGGTAGTGGCCCATCCATTAGTGGCGCACAGGCGCTGCTTCAAAAAAGGGTGAGTTTGGAGTGCAGAGCACTGCGCCTGAAGCCCCGCCCAGTTGTGTGACAATAGCAAATGACCCGGCCGGCGACTGTGTGACCGACTGGGGTGAGAGGGGGTTATACCACCTTGATTGTGAGTCTTTAAATGTGTCATTAAAGTTTGATTACATTTTCTGAGTCTGTATACACCTGTGTTTTTTTTTGTACAAGTAGACACCATTACAGCCATGTCTGTTACTTTCCAGCTCAGGTATGTGAATCAGGCTGACATATACACTGTGGGGTTGATTTACTAAAACTGGACAGTGCAAACTCTGGTGCAGCTCTGCATAGAAACCAATTAGCTTTGAGGTTTAAATGTCAAAGCTTAATTTAACAAGCTGAAGTTAGACGCTGATTGGCTAGCATGCACAGCTGCACCAGATTTTGCACTTTTCCGTTTTAGTAAATCAACCCCTGTATATTTAATAATTAATTTATTGTTAAATTCTACATACCATCGTGTCCATAACCAGCTTAAGATTAAACCTAATTTGTGGTGGGGACTATATATGATATCATCAAATTATTTGAGAATCATAATCCTACTGGTTAGGGTTGGATATATATACAATTTAAAACCTTACGAATACCTGTAAGGGGTATTGAGGTTCCATGGGATATGCGGACTGATATCATACATTCAAGGCAGATATTTTGATAATTAAGATAATGGACTGGATTATTATCATTGATGTATTTTGCTGAATTCTTGATTTTGCAGAGACAAGAATAGAATGCCTAATTCTTTTTAGGTATATCTGTTGGAAAGACTTTGTTTTATTCAGTTGAGGGGAAAACAGTATAAACAGATTGGTAACTGTTGGTACAAAATGAACAGATTTGTGGTCTGGGAAAATTCTCTACACTAGGCGATGTGGACTTTTCCTCCTGCACATATGGAGTCAATGGATTAACGATTATATAACATTGTGGTAAAATGTTTTGGGTTTTTATTATAATTAGCTATATATTTTAGACATTTACTGACAACATGCTCCTGACAAAGTAAACATTGTTCATGAAACATGTTGAGATACCACCATAGTTTCCCTATCAAGTGACATAATTAAATTGGGAACCATAAGTAGAAAGGATGTAGCTGGATAGCAGCACTCCAAATTATTCAACTTTATTTCAAAAATGTAATTCAAATCATAGCATCTAGGCTGGTAAACAGACTAACTGCACAGCCGCTGACATGTTTCACACCGAACACGGTGCTTAGTCATAGCATTTGTTGAATAATTCAGAGTGCGGCTATCCAGCTACATCTTTTCTACTTCAGTTCCTGTTGCAAACAGAGCCAGTACCCTGTGGGATTGTGGAGACAGAAGTCCTTACCTTAGAGCGGTAATTCTTTGTATTTAAATTGGGAACCAAGTCTGAAGAAATAAACAAAGTTCTTGGAAAAGCTTGCACCTGAAATTTATTTAGCTAGCAGCATGATATCACATGCATTTTTTCTCTATTAGTGCCTGCGGCTAACACAGTACTTTACTGCCCCATACCTATATGTTTAATACAGTCTATATGTGTAGCGGTCACAATTCTCAATACAACTTTCCGTTAGTGATGCCACTGATTTAGTATTCACTGACATATAATTAGCATGCTGGGGAAATGTTTGCTACTGAGCATGTGATAATGCCTTTTAGCCTAACAATCCTCTCATTTTGACTAATACGTTGATAGGTACAATCATTCATTAGTATTGATCCTTGTGAGAACTGGCAGATCAAGTTCTTGTTTACAAGATCTGCCCATATATGGCCAGCAGAAAACTCTATTTTTTTGTCTTTCAGCCAAACAAGCAGTACAGACATATCTCACTTTTAAGTACACAATGGGCTTTATTTACTAAAGCTGGAAAGTGCAAAATCAGGCTCACTTCTGCATAGAAACCAATGAGCTTCCAGGTTTTATTACAAAAGTTTAATTGGAAAAAATATAGAAAAGAAACTGCGCTACGGTATACAAATATACCACGCTGCAAATGCAGATAGGAAAAAAGGAATTGATCCCTATATAAACAAATTGGAAGCTGCAACCTTACTATAAAGCATAATTATAGTACAAAAAATATGGAAAAAAGAAAAACGTTAAACTACACCACTCACACCAAAATCTCAAAAGTGTGTAGAATACAAACATTAATCAGAATCAGGCTGCCTGATTTAAAAAAGAACAGCGCTCATCTGATGCATCAACCCAATGTGCTAAAATTATCAAACATAAGTATTAGACCATATATATACTAGTGATTATATTGGCATCAAATGATAAATAAGAGTCCCCACAAAATTAATAGTATAGAACAAATTAATAAGTGACTTAACATCTAAAAATAAAAAAGCATAAAAATAAATACAAATAAGTGAATGAAAAACATGAAACTTGCACCTGTGAAAATTATACACAATAAATATAAATATCAAAGTCCATCAGTGAAGGGAGAAAAATCCAATCTTTCAACTGTAAAACGTGCTCAGTCCACCACTGATATATGAAGATTCACTTCTTACCGGAACTATATGACCCCCCGTTAGAGAGGGTGACAAAGGCATGTACCGATATATATCTCCTAGACCCTGCAATACTTCTACTGGTCTCCTTAATGCACGCTCCTTAGAAGCCTTAGATGATGCACACAGCGCTCATATCATCCCATATGGACCAGAACTCGTTGGCATTGTGGTTAGCATAAAAAAGATAAATGCTCCGATAGTGTAAAAACCTCCAATTTATTCCATAAATAAAAACAGCAATTGCACTTACAATATTGAAGATACGCGTTTCGTAATAGAGTCACGGCCCCTGGACGACGTAACACGTAGGGCAGAGCGACGCACTGACGTCAACTCGTGTATGTGGTTGGAGATGCAGGAAGTGCAGGTTGTCTGAGTGTGTGCCGGCCAGCGCACCGGACTTTGGGCTTCTAAATATCTTCAATATTGTAAGTGCAATTGCTGTTTTTATTTATGGAATAAATTGGAGGTTTTTACACTATTGGAGCATTTATCTTTTTTATGCTAACCATAATGCCAACGAGTTCTGGTTCATATGGGATGATATGAGCGCTGTGTGCACCATCTAAGGCTTCTAAGGAGCATGCATTAAGGAGACCAGTAGAAGTATCAGAGGGTCTAGGAGATATATATCGGTACATGCCTTTGTGAACCTCTGTAACGGAGGGTCATATAGTTCTGGTAAGAAGTGAATCATCACAAATTGGTGGTGGACTGAGCACATTTTACAGTTGAAAGATTGGATTTCTCTCCCTTCACTGATAGACTTTGATATTTATATTTATTGTGTATAATTTGCACGGGTGCAGGTTTCACGTTTTTCATTCACTTATTTGTACTTATTTTTATGCTTTTTTTATTTCTAGGTGTTTAGTCACTTATTAATTTGTTCTATACTATTAATTTTTTGGGGACTCTTATTTATTATTTGATGCCAATATTATCACTAGTATATACATTGTATAATACTTATGTTTGATAATTTTAGCACATTGGGTTGATGCATCAGATGAGCGCTGTTCTTTTTTGAATCAGGCAGCGCGATTCTGATTAATGTTTGTATTCTACACACATTTGAGATTTTGGTGTGAGTGGTGTAGCGCAACTTTTTTTTTTCTTTTTCCAAAAGTTTCAACTTCAACTTCAACTACAAGCTGGGGTTAGAAGCTCATTGGTTTCTATGCAGAAGTGAGCCTGATTTTGCACTTTCCAGCTTTAGTAAATAAACTCCATTGTGTACTTAAAAGTGGGGTATGCCTGTACTTGTCCAAAAAGCCAGTCAATATGGTTGTATGATAATAATAATAATAATAATAATAATAATAATTTGTATACAAAAATAATACTTTAATTACATTAAATTAACTAAATTAGGGTTTACAAAGGCACATATCATACAGCGAATTATGCATTATTTTTTTACGGCAAAGATTACATAAAAACTTTGTACAAATGTCCTGAATTTCTTTTATTTTTTTTAGTAAGCAATGGTGTAATTTCTCATATACAATATATTATAGTATATATTGAATACAAAATCTTCCTACTTATTCTAAAAACAAAATTATACCAAAGGGCACCTTGGCATTTCATGTCTGCTTTAAAAAGACTCAACCTGCAGCCTTATACTTTTATATATTCAAACTTTTACTGTATATTATTCATATATTACTAAAATACATAGTTATATTATGCTGTATATGATTATTCCCCTTTGCTAATTTACTATGAACAGTGCTGGTAACATATGCAATTCATGTTTCAAGAGAAAGAAAGGATTTTCCTGGATACTTTGTCGACTGCATGTAAAAGTCACAAATCATAAACTCATAAAATCCTAGGGGATAATCAATTTATATCTTCTTCCATAAATTATTGCACAAATTGAGCTGTGATCAATAGGTACAGTCTATTACCTAATCTATATTTATAAATGATATTGTACAAAAAAGATACACATTTATCAAACTATTTGTGACAAAAAAAATTTGAGCTTAAAAAAACTTCCATATAGTGACCAGGAAACATTAAAACATCACTGCATGCATTCATTGCTGGTCCATATACTATGGTAGGCACATGGGTCATTGCAATTTTCTTTATCGTGGTAACAGCCATCAAATGTCATAAATCGAAGCTTTCATAGAACATTTAGATAATTGAATTTTGAAAAGCACAACTTGCTCCTGATACTATCAGACACGATCACGATAAAAATATGCAAGAATATGTAAGAATAAGAATTGTACAAACAATGTTTATCCATCACTATAGCATTTTATAACATTACTTCAATATACAGTTGACCTTCCTTTAAAAACAAATTGGATGAATGGGTTTGTTTTGTTATTGAGGCATTTAAAGACAGTGCATAGTCATTGATTAGAATATACTGTATATGTAGAATGTGACCAATTTAATGTAAATTACCTTATGAATGAACATCATAAAGCCCTTGTTTCTATATAATTAGCAAATTTATATGCACATGGGTTCAGCCACATTGCTTATTTTTAAAGGCAAGCTATGCTTTCTGCCTAGTAATGCAGCACAGTAAATGAGCTTTCGTTTTTGCCCAGTTCAGGGCTATCAGTCTGCTCTGATTGACAGCAAACAATAGACTCTCTATGTGGCTTATCTTGTAATTGATTTTTATCTCAAACATTAGGTAAAATGCTCATTACACTGCCTAATATACAGACTGAGACCAGGGGAATAATCTATAAATTTGAATTTGCAACATAATCATGAACATAAGAAAAAACCTAGTAAATAAAGCGTAAAAATCAAATTTAGCTTTCAGATAAATGTTACAATAAAAATTCAAAACATTTACTCGCTGAAAACAAATGGTAGTTTTAGCTTTGACTTTACAGTTGTGTAGATTCCATGCATGTTTCCAAGCAATGTTCTTATAATACCAAAGCCTTAGGCAGGGCCAGCAGTCTGAGCTAGTCAGGCTCTTCTGCTGACCAGAGGAGAGAGCCGACTCAGTAGAACAGTGGTCATCAACCCTGTCCTCAGGGCCCACTAACAGGCCAGGTTTTATGTATTACCTTGGGGAGATGCAGACTAGAATACTGCAATCACTGAGCAGCAAATGATATCACCTGGGATGTATTTCAGTTATCTTGCAAACCTGGCCTATTAGTGGGCCCTGAGGACAGGGTTGATGACCACTGCAGTAGAAGACTTGGTCTTGTTCTTTTTCACTGCCCAGTCAGCCAGCTTGGGTTGTCCTATTGACCAAGCTGGGCTGCTGCAAATAAACTTACAAACCTGGCTGTGATGCCAGCTGAGTATCTGGATCATGGAACAAAAATACAAATCCTTCAAATATATAGAATTTATTTCAGCTTCCATTTTGATTTAGTGAAAAAAGTTATCCTTACCATGAAGAATCTGAGCACAGCACACACTTTACAGCCTTCCATGACTGTACCTTACGTGGCTATCTGAGCCAGAAGTTGAATCGAGCACCTGTTAAAACCAGGTACCCGCGCCCCTCAAAAAAAGTGCCAAATGTGGCAGCGGAGGGAGGGAAGGTGCAAACAAGTGGAGCTTCCCCCTTTTGGGTGAAGCTCAACTTTAAATGCAAGCTTATCTTTGATAGTCTTAATTATTCAGAAAGCATTGGTTGCCTGTTTTGAGTTATTATTGTAATGCTTTCCAGTATTTGCCTACATTACTCAAATTTTACATGTTTGCTCGTCCACATCTTTGTTATTAATTACTTTGCCTTTTTAAAGTGTTACTAAACCCTGTAATATGAAAATAGTTAATTCGCCCCGACGCAGTGCCCACAGCTTATAAATAATCTTTTTACATTAAAATACTGCCACTATATACCTTTTTTTCCGATCTGTATACCACAGTCATGTGATAAACTGCAGGGTCTCTATGAGTGCTGAGTGTTCACGTAGGAGGAGATTTCCACTATAGCCTGTGTCCTCATGCTGTTATGGGAGGCGGATCATCCATGAATCAAAATGTGACATCCCACCCACTGTGTTCATTTATAGTTACTTGCCATACACGCCCAAATGTGTGATGTCAATACCATGTGATCTGGCTAGCTCTGATCAACCAGGAAATGTTCTCGCCAGCAAAATAGACCAAATTGAGCACCCTGCAGGAGGGGAGGATCTGTGCATACAGGATCAAAGAGCCTTTTTACACAATACAGAGGATTAACCCCTTAAGTTCCACAGTGAGTATAACAAGCAGCTATTCTGCGTATAGAGACAAATTTTCCTGTTGTGGGTTTAGTAACACTTTAAGGTAAAAAGAAAATTATTTGAATTATGTACTCTTTAAAAATAAAAAATAAAAGTAATTAAAACCCTCAAAACAAATATATCTTTTGAAAGCAAAGGCCCTGTAGAAAAAAAAGATGGTAGCTGTAATTTTTTTTCACAATATTTGTCCGTTTATGAAATGTTTTTGAAAACAATTAGTAAAATAAATTTTAGTTCACACAATCACAATATCATTTCTATTTTTTTTCGTAAATAAAAGATGAGGATGTGTTGAGTAAATAGGCACCAAATATGTCAAGACTAAAAACTCTGTTTCCATTCGTATGTGTGTGCATGTGGCGATGGAAATGCTTTAAGAAAAAAAAAAATACTATTTTATTGTATTTAATTTTTTTTAACTTTTTTTCTAAACATTTTTGGCTTATAAAAGGGACTAATAACGATTACAGAGACGGCATTATTTCCTTCTATTCTTCTATATCTATCTGGGTGTTGGCTAAAGTGTGTGTAAATCCAAAACTTTTTCTTCAGGTTTGGAAAGATTATGGAATGGTTACTATCTCTTTTATAGGTTTTTTTTTTGTTACCCATCATACCCCCTTCATTCCCAGAGAAACAACAGGGATTAAGAGAAGATAAACCCAAAGCAATGACGGTGGTCACTAGAACAGATTTCCCCACTGGAAAAGTTACCCTTATCTGCTGTACCCTTGACAACTAACATTTTTTGTTTTCAATAACTTTCTGTACTAGAATCAATGATCAACAGAACATATAGAGAGTTATCCTTTCTGTGTGCCCAGGGTTGCATCACTTTCAGATTTTATCCAAAATCGGTAAAAAAAAAAAAAAGTTGCACTAATGTACTATGTCTGAGACATAAATCTGAAAGCTGAAGAAGCAGGATGGAGAAATTAAAAGTGGAAGTCCAGGCTAAATATATCCAATCTTTTACCACCCCCTCTTTGAAACTCTACGCTAATTAGCCTGTAGAAGAAAGATCTCTATATTTAATCTATTCTCAGGGAAATGTAGTCCGGTCACATGATCTCCCCAGCAGCCAGGCTTCAGGGGAGAGGAGAGAGCAGGGACAATGTCTGCCATGCCTGGGCAGTAACCTCACCAATAGACTTACTTTGGGGCCTGGGGCCAATCATATGACTAGACCAGAGCACCTTGAGAATAGGTAAGTATACAAATCTGCCCTCTACAGGCTAGTTTGCATAGGAGTTGGAATGGGGATGGGAACAGATTTAAGTTTTACGGTTTAATCCAGACTTGCACATTAAAAAAGTCTGGTTTTAATATATATATATGCAACATTAAATTGAAACTGAATGCATTTTTTTTATTGTAAATAGTGTAAGAGAGGGTTATAACCACTGCCAGGTTTTTTGCCATCTGTGTCCCATGAACACTGTAATGTGAAAATGGCTTATGACTATCGTTATAATGATTATTAACCTCTCCAAACCTGACTCATCTTTTCCTACCCACGTATATAATTGTTTTGGAAAATAAAGGGAACAGTTATTTTTATGATTGCAGCAATTTGTAACATTCAACTGATGGTTATAATACCTGACTGTCTGCACACCAGTATGAAAGGTATTATAATCACTGAGCCCCAGCTTATCATTATTAACCAATTGCCGCCCGTCCAGCGTCAAATGATGGCTGGGCGGTGCGGCTCTATTTCTGGGTGAACGTCATATGACGGCCTCCTAGAACGACTGCTCTTGCGCGCCCCCAATGGGTGAATAGCACGACGATCGTGGCCGCACTATGTTGCTAGGACACGGCGTTACCCAACCTGTGTAAAGAGCAGCAGCTGCAGCTCTTTAACCATGTGATCGTGTCCAATCACAGCCGGTCACATGTAAACATGGAGATGACAGAGTGACAGAGTGTGAGGAGAGGAGAGCCGATCAGTGGGATCTCCTCACAGGGGACATCTAGGTATGTAATCAGTGCCCTGATTACAATTAAGTACCAACAATGATTGTCCACCACTGCCAGCAAGAGGAGTGCCAACCAGTGCCCACAATTGCCACCAATCTGTGCAAACAAGTGCCAGCAATCAGTGCCCACAAGTGTCAGCAATCAGTGTCCATTAGTGATGCCAGTCAGTGCTGGCTATCAGTGATGCCCATCAATGCCCATCACTGCTGCCCATCAATGCTCATCACTAATGGCCATTAATGCCATCAGTGCCCATCAGTGCCACCTATCCATGCCATCTATCTGTGCCCACCAGTGCCATCTATCTGTGCCCCGTACCCACCAGTGACACACATCAGTGCTGCCTATCAGTGCTCATCAGTGCCACCTATCAGTGCCCATAAGTGTGGCATATTCATGCCTCCTCATCAGTGCCACCTAATCAGTGCCTATAAGCGCCCCCATCCGTGCCCATAAGTGCCACCTCTTCAGTGCCCATCAGTGCAGCCTAACAGTGCCCATCATTGCCGCCTCATCAGTGCCCATCAGTGAAGGAGAAAAATTAACTATTTACAAAATTTACTGACAGAAACTAAGACAGAACTTTTTTTTCAAAAATGGTTACAGTGTAGCATGACCTCGCAATTTGTGAAAATTGTGAAAGCTGAAAAATGGCCTGGGCAGGAAGGGGGTGTAAGTGCCTGTATTGAGGTGGTTAAATTTAGATTTCACTGTAAAAAAAAATTAAAAGCCAGCAGCTACAAATACTGCAGCTGCTGACTTTTAATAAATGGTCACTCACCTGCTGCCACCGCTATTCTAGGTGAGGGAATCAGGAAGTGAAGCGTTGCGGCTTCACTTCCCGGTTCCCTACTGCTAATGCGCGAGTCACGCAGAGCAATAGGAATGGTCCGCGCTGTCTCTGGGGCCCATGTGTGTCCCAGCAGACAGCGCGCCGGGACAGGAAGAGGCATAGACTCCCGTGGGAGTCTATGCCCAGAAGTGGGTGCAAATACCTGTTTTAGACAGGTATCTGCACCCCCCTCCCCCCTGAAAGTTGCCAACTGTGACACCAGAGGGAGGGGGTTCTGATGAGCGGAAGTTCCACTTTAGGGTGGAACCCCGCTTTAAGTACTATAAGGCAGTTTATGGCATTTTTTTTTCTACACAACAACCCAGTCTGTTTCTTCAGCTTATTGTTTAATACTAGGTTCTTAGATCACTTCTCAATTTTATAACCTGTGTTCTCTGTTGAATATCAATGGATGAATTATGCAAATCAAAATGAGCCACCCTTAAGCAACTGAAAAAAAATAATGAAAAACTGGAACCTAAATCTAGTTCACCTTTTCCTGTTGGGTATACTATCCATATTCTCAACTCTATCAAATGAGACTAAATAGAGCCTATTTTCAGTAAGGTTAATGTATTTTATGAATTATCACCATATAGAACCCACATCAACAGCATGATCAAAACTCCAGGAAATGCTAATTACATCTAAAATATCACCCTAAAGCAACCCTATCATTGAGAATACACAGGTTGTCATTGCTGCGCTCTATCTATCAACTTGTGTATAACCAGCCCTTCAGGATTTTCCTGATCAATCAGTGCCATTGGCTATAGCCAGCAACACTAATCACTCTATTCTGATGGAGGGGAAATCTCCCTGTTGTCAAAATACAAAGTATTCCCCCAAGACATTGAATGGATGGGGGAATCGGCTCATTTTTAATTTTTTTTCATTTAATCCACTGGTATAATGTATAGCCAGCCTTACCAATAATGCTAGTTGTTGATCCCCCAGATTGCATGATGGAAGTCAGTAGAGCTTTGCCTCATTCACCAAGCTCTGGGGAAAATTCCCATGCATAGTGCAAGTTTCCATGCAAAGTGAACAGTCTAGTTGCCTTTAGTAAATGAACTACAGTGTCTGCAAAAATAGTTATTTCTGATAGAAGATTTCCAAAATTCTGGATCCTCCATCAATTTACAGTATGTGCCAGTGAAAATTGTCAAAAAGTGTCAGGTTTAGGTACACTAAGTAATATTCATGACCCACATGATTCCAAAAAATGTCGCTCAAAGTATGCTGGCTGATATTCTAAATATACTATTAATATAACATTTGCAAATTTTAAAGAACATTTAAACATATGCTTCAAAATGAACAGAGAAGATAAATAAAGCATAAACGTGGCATGTGGAAATGTTTGGACACCCTTGTTGTCAATATTAATGAAGTTCACTTTCATGAGATGGAGTTGAACTTTACCTGGAAAAACAGATTCTGCAGATTTCAAACTTCAGTTGACCCATGGAATTTTCCTTGCTATCCCATTTAAAAGTACCCATACATAGAGGCAATTTTAAGCCTACTAGATACCATCTGTGAAAACTTTGAGTAAAATTTGAAAATACTAATTTTAAACAAATATTTAACCACTGTTATCTAGGGATTGATGGAGAGCTGTGATATGAGAGAGAGAGAGAGAGAGAGAGAGAGAGAGAGAGAGAGAGAGCAGTAATAAGCTTATAATAGCCTCTATACTCAAGGTCTATTAGATAGGATAGCAAGAGGAATGTCACGGGTAAATAAATACACAGAACTTAAGGACATTGCATTGTTCAAAAAACAACAGTTTCAGGCTTAAAATACAAATTTTGCAGCAAAAACTCTTTTATTATTCTCTTAAAATTTGCCCAAAACAGATAATGCAGCAAAAAAATTTATCTGAACCTTAACAAATATCTCCCTTGGTGGCCTCATTCCACACATTCTTCTGTTTCCCTTGTCCAATTAAAAATGGTTTAAAAATACTGATATGTGTTCTTGTAAAAGTATCCATACACTTGTAATGTATTTCTGGCTTTTTGGCATTTCGTTTCCACCAGGAACGTTGCCTTTCTACATGATCACCCCCTCTAGGCATTGAGAGGCCAGTAGGCCCCCACCCCTGCTGTTCCTAGTATGTGCATGACAGTGGTGGGCATATTAGACGGTAAACAGCTTCAGGAAGAAGCTAATGTAAATATTATATGCTATTAAATGCTGTAATACTTGCTGAATAGATATTAATTAATACAATTAAAAGATGATCTTCCTTTAGAGATATTTTTGTACCTTTTATTCTCAAGCTAGGAGATACACTATCTTATCTCTACTTATAAAACAGATCAGATTAATTTATCAGAATTTTTCCTAACCATCTAATCAACCCTCGGGTAGCTTGAGCTGATCTGTTGCAAATAACTTCCTGCCAAATATAGATTGTTGCAATCATCTGGCCTGTGCAACAATATGACTCGCGCATTGGTATGGTAATATCCAAAACTTATTGTAACAGTATTCCAACAATACTGTAACTACAGAGCTATTCTATTTTTGTCAAGTTGGCAGGCGATTTAAAGAAAATGTCATGAAATGATAAAACAGCTCAGTGAGCTCCTTTCAGGAACCTGAGCCAATGTATGTGATCACCTTGCTATATTTATATGGAGCTAGCTATTATATATTTTATTATTCAAATGAAAATATCATACGCACAATACATCCTAACTATCTACCATGTGACCATTATTTGGGCTTACATGTAAAAAGAGTCACATTGTTCTATAATAGTATTTGTTCTTTAAAAAATATTTTATATCACTAAAGTATATGTACAGTAATCTGGCTTATACACATCATTTAGCCTGATATATTTTCTTCCTCTACTGTCAAAAGTCACTGTCAAAGCAAGACTTAGCAATACTGGTTCGCTGTAAATCAAAGTTATCATTTAAGGTAGGCATAGATAAATCCATATATTGAACATAGATTAGATTAGAATGATTGAACATTAGATAGCAAAGAATAAACGAATGACCAATCAGTTGAAGGATAATTGGATCTCTTAAACACTGGTATAATAGGATTTCCTCTTGCCGCTACATAGATGTTAGGATGCATCTAAAATTGGCAGCAAACAGCATAAAGGCCTGTGTTGACATGCTTTGGGCTTGTGTCAATAGCATCAGTTTAAGATTCTTCTGAGATCATTCAGAATTCATCTAGTAGAATAATGTGTTTAGACCATTGCACTCCAAGCACAGTGAGCTTTCCATCAATAACTGAAATGTGAATAAGAAGAGGTCAGGATGTGTTTGCATATCACGACACAAGTAGACTGCTCTTCCAGCTTGTGCAGGTCTGCAGACTCATTTTATCGACTACTATAAAAATAAAAGACAGGAAAAGTACCCACAACAACCATAGGTCACTACTCAGGCTTAGTAATACAATCAAATGTACTAGATGCAAATAACTTTTATAATCATGGTATACATGGTATACATACTCATCTTACAATAATTTCCATTTTTTTCTTGTGTGACATTCAACAGCAGCACTAAGTCACATATCTACTCTATCTTATACATAGAAGTCTAAATGTCACATCTGTTTGTGTATGGTTAGAATTATGTAAATCCTCTTCAGAGAAAAAAATCATATGTAGAGTTTAGCCCTAAATAGTATGTCCTTTGCCCAATGTCAGACACAGAAGTCCTAAAGTGGCCATGGTTTTTGATGCAAACCTTAAAAAAATACATAAGGTCTGCTTAACTTACCTGGGCCCTCTCCCTCATAAAAAATATCAGCTTCCGCCATGGAATGTCTACAATAGATGACTTTATGTGTGAATTCATTCCTATGGGAAGTAGTAGGGGAATTTAACCTACTTAAAGTGGCACACTTTACATATATCAGTATTCTGCATTTTTCAGTCAAAACCATATTGCAGTAGTTAACATACATTCTAAAGCCTGGCAATTCTACACATCAGCCACACTGCTGATGAAAGGGATCTCTCTCTATTTTATAATCTCCTGCAAGATAAGCCCTCTTTCAGCAAAACCGCCCCAATGTTAAAATGGGAGGAAGATCTTGGAACCATCTCTACTCCTTCTCAATGGCAGCTTGCCTTCCATTCCATATAAAAACGGACACTTTGGGGTTAATCATCTTCCAATTTTCTTTTGTCAAAGCTTAATTGAAAAAGCTGAAGTTATAAACTAATTGACTACCATGCACAGCTGCACCAGATTTTGCACTCCCCAGTTTTAGTAAATTGACCTCAGTCAATCATTGGTATTTATTTATTAGAAGTATTAATACAGTGCCAGCAATTAGCACAGTTATATCAGTCCCTGCCCTCAAGAAGCTTACAATATGAGGTCACATTCACACATACACATACTTGGGCCAATTTAGACAGAAGCCAATCAATCTATAAACATGTCTCTTAGCATGTTGGAAGAAACCAAAATACCCTGTTGCTTTGTCTTGAATGGGAGAAGCACAGGTTTGCAAAACAGTGTTGTATACTGGTGACTTCACTGATATTAATGGACACATAAATGGCAGTGTTCACAAATGAAAAAATGTGGACTAGGTACTTATTCAAGTTGTTCCATATAGTAATTATACTCAAATTGTTCTTTCAATTGACACTAGTAATGACTTGATTAGTAGTCAGTTACACTGTAATATCACTTAATATCAGTGATTACTTTGGTCTTACTAGACCTAAAAATGCTCTTTTAGGATTAACACACTAAATGCTTTTAATAAATGAATGCTTTTAAAAATTATATACAGTATGCTTTTAATACATTAAAAATTGGATGCAACATGCTGAAAAGCCTGGACTTCATGTGAAGAACCCAATGCAGACAACCAACTCCAAATATACACATTTTTATTGTATGCCCTGATATGTTCTTTGGTGTAAAGCAGGGACTTCATTGTGACTTCATAAAGTTTGACAATCACTTATTACTAAACAGAAGAAACAAATGTATTTGGTTCATTTCACAATAGAACAATGGAACACCTCTGCTGGAGAATACTTCTGTCAAGGTAACATGCATGGACTTCATTAAAAATAAAACAACAACAAAAAAACAAAGATTATTATACAAATATTATCGAAAATATTATAATTATATAATATTAAATATGATTTAAATTGTATAAATGTATTATATAATGCTTTTGACACTGCTTGGGTACTTGAATATCCTATTTTTTTCCATCCTTCAGTACCAGAACAGTTTTGGAGATGTCTCGGCAACATATCATAATTTTTAGCTTTTGTAGTCCACTTTATTTGTAGTCTACCCTAGCATATTATACTAACAGCATTTCTTGTTGTAGGCTGAAACTGCTAAGCCACCGCATCACAATTAGCATCAGGGCTTGCCAGTCTGCCACGTGAGCTCTATCAGTTGACCTTTAGGCTTCCTATCTAAAAGACCATGGCTCTGGGTCCAGGACTGCAAATGACTCTCATAGTGTTTTGAGGTTAGAACTGTGAGAGAAAGACAAGGTGACTCGCCATGCCCCAGTGCCTGGGTTTTCATTGCCGACACAGTGGTGTAGTGGGTAGCACTCTCACCTAGCAGTAAAAAGGGTTGCTGGTTCAAATCCCAACCATGACACTACCTGCCTGGAGTTTGCATGTTCTCCCTGTGCCTGCATGGGTTTCCTCTGGGCGCTCCAAAGACATGCTGGTAGGTTAATTGGCTTCTGTCCAAAAAAATAATAATTGGCCCTAGTATATGAATGTGAATTGGGGACCCTGTCTTGAGGGTAGAGAGCAATGTGAGTGTGTACTCAGTATGGGCTGGTGTCTTTATTCAACCTTACTAACTATTGCCACTACAGAGCACTTTTTAGAAGAACACTGTATTATTATGTAACCACAGAGAGGAAAACCCTTTGATGTCATATCCAATGTATTCAAGATTTAATTGGAGTGTCAGTAGCCACCTTAGAGCAGAGAAGAGTTGACCCAGCTCTGACCTCTGTCTCCACCTGCAGCAACAGATCACGGTAGAAGTGATCTATTGTTTTCTGATAACAATAATCCATACATCACCATTATAAATAATTGATTGCTGCAGAAGGGCATAGCAGACTGATTTAGGTCTTCCCTGACCTAATTCAGCCCCCTTTCTCTTGTAAATATATATATATATATATTTTTTTTTTTTTAATGAATCCAGTGAATGATTTGTATGGAATTGATACTTTTTATATCAGGGTCAAACACTAGCATAATCATGCACAATTTAATTCAGAATTTTTGCAATTGCAAGCAATTGCAAGCTTGTGGATGTATCCAGACAGATTTTGTTTTCCTGCATGCATTTTCATGTAACCTGACAGGTCTTAAGAGAAATCAGATTTTCCATTCCACTGTATCATCTAAAAAAAACACACCTATATGTTGTACTTGTACTCTGAGGGCTTTGTCTATTAAATTCTAGGACTGGGCTATTTACATAAAAGCTATGTATTCAACTTTCAGTAAAATGCATTTATTGAATTGTTCCCTTTTTCTTCAAAACTCTAAATAAATATAAAATATGCTGAAAATGAAATCTCTATCAGCCCCAAGGCAGATTTAGAATATGTTAGGATAAATTAAAAACACTGAAGCAAGCTTTGGAGCTTAAAAGAGAAGTCCAGCCTGAGCTTTTTAGGCTGAGCTTCTCCTATAGGTCACAGGAGTGAAATTCGTTTTGCACTCCTGTGACCCGTTTTCAGTGCAGAGCAGTCTGAAGTTCACTCTCTGCTGACGTCACTGCCATTAGTGAAGGCAGTGCGTCATCCCGTCTTCCAAGTCTGGATTCGCCAATGGCCTTGATTGATGGTAGTCTCAGCGAGCTGCTGAGACAGCCTCTCCACGCCCCTCCACAGCTCAGTGCTCCAATGAGTGTGGAGAATCAAAGAGGAGAGACGATGACTGACGATCAGCAGCTTTCCTCTCGGGGAGCTGTGAAAAGTGAGAACCGAGCCATCGGCTGTGTTCAGTGGCTCGGTTCTCAGTGCAGAGATGACGGCGGACATCCACAGAGGTAAGTATGAATTGAAAGAAAAAACCCATACTTCTCTTTTAAAGGGCTTAATGTGGTTGTAAACCTCAGACATGAAATATTAAAAAAGCACATCCTCCTATACTGTGTACTTGTCTCTCTCCAAAGTACTGAGTGCCATTTCTCTCTGCTACCTGGTTCCTCTGTTATCAGAGTGAGTCAGTTCTGGCAGCTTTTCCTGACACCAAAAGGTAAAAACGTTGATAGGGGGGAGCTGCTGCACACAGCCTGTGACTTTTTTCTACAGCTGTGCTTGTTCTCTGCACTTTGTGAAGGAGGGTGTGTCCCTTTCCTTCAATCAGGGCTCAGAACTGTCAGCTCTGTGAAGACTTCAGATCCCACCCATGCTGATAGAGCTAAGAAGGAATGCTTTCCTCTTTGCATTTTCAGAAATATCTACAGAAGAAATGACTGCAGATGAACAGCTACAACTTTTGTAGGAGGATTTACTTCATGCCTGTGTATCACCCAAAGCTAGTCACTTCACTGGGTATATGTGAGAGTTTACAACCACTTTAAAACGGAAACCCAGTAGAAAAAAAGCTACTCTTGCAGTTGGGTCCCTCCAGAATGCAAACTTTAAATACTTGGAATTCAGAAGTCTGTAAGATTTCTCTGTTATAAAGTCTTGATGTATGCCTTGCAATGTCCTATCTTAGGCTTACTGATCAGTGAGAGGGTAACGCTTCATGATCACATCAATGATCAATCTCAGTGATGTAAACAGTAGAAATGTCTTATAAGCTTTTAGCGAGGTGGTATGTAACCCCACAAAGAGTGAATAACTTTAGAGGAGATAACCCCTCAACCTGTTGGAGAGGCTGTCCTGTATTGGGAACTTTCTCACACTTGTGGTGGGAATGTCCTAAAATACAAATCTATTGGGATAAAATAATAGAAGCTATTTTCAACGTAACAGGAGTAAGGATTGAGAAACGACCATGGGTTTGCTTGTTCCACGATTCAGAGATGGGGGAGAGGCAATATGGGAGTTCCTTAGTTCCTTACCTACTGAACTAAGCGAATGCTTTAATACCTCAAAGGTGGAAAGCCCAGGATATCCCATCAATGAAAGAGTGGGTTGAGAGGGTAGAATGGATAAGAAATATTGAAGAGTCAATACATAAGATTGAGGATGCAGAGGAGAAACACCAAAAAAGATGGCAGCAATGGTTACCGTTTAGAAAAACGGAAGGTTATCTGGGATTATTGGAAAGAGATGGTGTATAGAGAAGGAAGGGGTGAGCGAGAGGGGGCCGGAGGGCTGTTGAAGCCTTACCCCTTTTTTTTTTTGGCGGGGAGGGAGTAAGGAAAAACTAATCAACAATTGTAATGGTAATATTTAATGTATAGGATTTATGTCTGTAATAGGTGGACAATTTTTTTTAAAATAAAGAATATAAAAAAAAAAAAAAATCTCAGTGATGTAATTAGAAAATGAGCAGTATCTGTATACCTTTAGATGCACAAGAATCTAAAAAAAAAAAAAAAAAAAATATATATATATATATATATATATATATATATATACATATATATATAATGGAATTCATATCATGGGGAGTGATTTCATGTAAATTCCTGAGAATGAATAAGCCAATGAGCCTTTTGCATATAAAACAGAACTCCTCCCATTTGCCATACTGCGGGGAAGCATCATGCAGATGCATACTGAGATGGAAAGAATTTTTTTTTTTAATAACACTAAATTACAACTTTACTGTCATTTGAAAAAAAAATATGTGCAAATACTGTTTATCATTGTGCACTTTTTATTTAACCACTTCAGCCCTGAGCCTCATTTGAGATATGGTGTTTACAAGTTAAAAACTGTTTTTTTTTTGCTAGATAATTACTTAGAACCCCCAAACATTATATATATTTTTTCTAACACCCTAGAGAATAAAATGGCGGTCGATGCAATACTTTCTGTCTCACCGTATTTGCACAGCGGTCTTACAATCGCACTTTTTTTAATTAAAAAATAAGATAACAGTAAAGTTAGCCCAATTTGTTTTTATATTGTGAAAGATAATGTTACCCCAAATAAATTGATACCCAAAATGCAATGCTTCAAAATTGCACCCGCTTGTGAAATGGCGACAAACTTTTACCCTATTTGGGAAAGGCCATTTTCTGTCCCTTTTACCCTTAAAAATCTTCATAGGCGATTTTTTTCAAATTCTACAGGTTGCAAGTTTGGAGTTACAGAGGAGGACTAGGGCTAGAATTATTGCTCTTGCGGTGGTGATACCTCACATGACCCCCACTGTCAGCAACAGTGGAGCATAGTTCGTGCCACTGACAATGATAATGGGGCACCATTCCTCCCACTGAAACCAATGATCGGACATTATTCCTCCCACTGACACTAATGATGGTGCACTATTCCTTCCACTGACACCAATAATATGGCATTATTCCTTAAATTAATACAGATGATGGTGCACTGATCCTTCCACTGGCACCAATGATAATGATGTGGCACTATTCCTCTCATTGATGCTAATGATGTTGCACTATTCCTCCCTCTGACACCAATGATGGAGCACTATTACTCCCACTGGCACCAATGATATGGCACTATTCCACCCATTGATAACAATGATGTGGCACTATTCCTACCAGTGACACCAATGATGGGGTAATATTACTCCGCCACCACAGACTGGCCCCTCTAAAGCTTAAAGGACAGTAAACTGGCCCTTTGTTTAGAAAGTTTGGAAGCCCCTGATATAGAGTATGTACACCACAAGTGCCCCATACTTCTACCACAGATTCACTTTAATGCATATGTGAACTCTGCTCCCACTACTGATCCATGTCCAGTGAGGAGAGGGGGGTGAGAGCTGCTGCTCTCCGGCACAGTGCTAGATCGAGATTGGGATCAGGTAAGTATTTAGGAGGGTTGGGTTGAACATGGACGGTTTTATACCTTAATGCAAAAAATGCATTAAGGTAAAAAACCTTCTGCCTTTACAACTACTTAAAACATAAAATGGACACAGAAACACAAACCTCAACCCAAAAACCAATGAATTGGCATCCCATAAATACTTCAGGAAGGAAATTCAGGCAGAGAGAAAAATTGAGATTCAGGGACCATTGATGGAGAACACACATGAACAGAAATGAGACATCTGAAAAAAATGGACCAAAAAAGCACTGCTGGGACCAGTTTCCTAGGAGCTCCATTTATTACTGCCTTTCATGTCCACAGGCAGTATGTCAAAAAATGGTAACAATCCTGCGCTTATCCCACCCACCCTAGAAGAGGCGAAAAAATAAACTATTGACTAATAAGTACACATAAAAATGAAACATATAAGTGGAGAAAAGCTGTAACTCAAAAAGGTCCAAACCCTGACACAAACATACAGTATATAATTAGAAAATAGGTGCGCTAATTATTAAATTCAAAGTGCAAAAATTGGGACATAAAAGTCCACTCATACAGATATAAGTATAATATTTGATAAAGAAATATATATAATAACTAATGACTGAATCTAAAAATAAATATAAAAATATATAAAGAAATGTGTATATGATTTAGTTCAAAAAATAAGTGTCCAACTGGAAGACCCTCATAAAAAAGGGGAATGAGGTGAACCAGAGAAAAACTTCAGTGTTCTTCAAAACGGAAATAACGTCACCACATAAATTCACTTACCAGACGGCAAAAGTATCAAGCGCTGGATAATACTCCCAACGAGCTCCAACAGGCTAAGCTGTAGCAGCAGATCCAATTCATCAATGGACTCAGGAACCTCCGTATCAGTAGAAGGGCAGATGGTGAGAGTAAAGATACCAAGTACTGGATAATAATACCAACAAACTCAAACAGGTTGGGCTATGGTAGCAGATCTAATTCATCAATAGACCCAGAAGCCTCCATGTTGATGGAAGAGCTGATATCAAAACTAAAAGCTCCAGGATAAATCCCAGAGCATATATGGGAAGAAAATGAAAGCCGTATGTTGCAAAAAAAAGGGTTTAATAAATCAACACACTAAACACTTACATTAAGGCAACCAGAAATCAGCAAAAAATAAAAAAATAATGCACACAAAACAGAGCAGCGGTTTGTACCAGCCATCTCAAACGGATAGACGTTTCACAATGAGCTCCACCGGATACGTTTCCCGTAATAGGCTTCAGCTGGGAAAGGAGACTCCTGAGTCCATTAATGAATTGGATCTGCTGCTACAGCTTAGCCCGTTGGAGCTCGTTGGGAGTATTATCCAGCGCTTGATACTTTTGCTGTCTGGTAAAAAGTGAATTTATGTGGTGATGGGCTATTCACGTTATTTGTGTTCTGAAGAACACTGAAGTTTTTCTCTGGTTTAGCTAATCCAACAGGCAGTTTGCCTTGCAAAAATGTCGGGTTCTTATGCATGACTGTGACATTCATATGTCAAACATGTATGTTTATATACAGTATTGAAAATAAATGCTGGATTCTTGCTGTAGTTTTTGAGGAACAACAGAAATTGCATAGGAAAATCTATTCTGGATGACAAATTGTTCCCCTTGGCCTGGTCAGCCAGGAGTTTAAAAGGCATACCATTGTTGCATGTTCCAATCATAATTAGCTGGATCAGGTGGTCATCTATCTATGGGAAGTTTGTACTACAGAAATCTTCTCATATGCCTATATGCTTTCAGCTGCACTATTTTAGATGGTACTAATTGGACCGTAGCCGTAGCCCAAGAAGTAATTATATGAGCAGCACATCTTTTATACACATGGGAGCTATCAATGGAAGCTGGAAGATACCAAATGCGGCTTAGCCTATTTCCCTACATCAGAGTATGTTGTTTCCTTGTGTTTAAAAGATACACTGCTCACAAAATCAAGCATTTCTTTATAAGGTACATACAGTATATAGGGTACAATATATGAAGCTGGATGACCTCCAAGGCAACTATGTTATCTCTTACAGATGTTGAACCAAACCACACTAGAGAGGAAACTGCTTGTATAAATTGATCCAACCACCAGGAGTACAAAGCTGAGTCTAACGCAGGTTCTAAGCAAGGCTATCAAAGAAAACATTAAGCAAAAAAGGCTGAGTGAACTGACCAAGAGGTTTTTTTTTTATATATATATATTTACAAGTCATCCCAAAGATATAGCAACAAGTCATTTGTTATCAATCATTATTCAAAAGTGTAACATATTTTGAATGATAAAGTAAAGAAGCATTTTTTTAAACTAGACTGTAGTTATTTACACCCAGATTAAAATGTAGTCCAGGGAGAATTTTCAATTTTTTCATGTCTATTCTCGAATAGCTTCAGATTAATATTTTTGCTTTAGATGCTAGCAATATACTTCAAATTATAAACTGAAATGTCAGATTGAGATACTGTATTTCACTTTACAAAAGCCAAGTCAGGTACACGGCATAAAGCAAAATCTGTTTAAAAATCTTTTCACCTAATGGCAAACGCCTGTTTTTAACCCTAAGCCCTTGTACACACGGTTGGACATTCCGACAACCAAATCCATCGGATTTTGTCCGATGGATTTTGTCCGAAACTGTTGCATACACACAGTCGGACAAAGTTGTCAGAAAATCCGATCGTGTTATTTCGTTAGAACGGGACTACGTTCAGGGTAGTAGCCAATAGCTCTGGTCTAGGAATTTGATCTGAGCATGCGTGGCACTTTATCCGATCGGAATTCTCTACACATGATCGGACAAAGTCTGATCGGATCATGTTGTTGGAAAATTTTATAGCCCAGCTGGAAAACTTGGTCCGTCGGATACTCCGACGGAAACAGTCCGATGGAGTCCAGACACTGTCGGATTATGCGACAACACGGTCCTATCGGACATTGTCCATCAGAATGTCCGACCGTGTGTACAAGGGCTTACAGTATACAAGTATCAAGATATGCTACCGATGGTTGTCCCTATCACTGCAGCTCTAATCTTGAGGGACTTCACACACCCCCTTAAATAACTTCTAGCTGACAACAATTGATCTCATATATATTTCCAGAGTATCTGACCATGTTCTAATTGGTTAAGTTGCATTTTAAATTTGGAATGTACCTATAGATAAAAGATGATCTTCTAATCCAGCTAGTAGCAGCCATTGCAGACATCACTACCTGACTTTTCTGTGTAGGGCTGGCATCTGGGCATCTCTGTTACATATATTTTAATGACCACTTTTAATTTCCCCCTAGGTAAGGCCAGCACCCTCAGAGTTTACTGGCAGGAGATTGCATTTTCCACATTCATAGCAGGTTCCCTATGCATTGGGCACAATACACTAAACCTGACTTTCCCAACTGGAGTCCATGGAATCCTAGGGTTCCCACAGAGGTTGCTAGGTGTCCTTAGGCATTCAGCAGTGGCAAATTGATTTCCCACGTACACTGACCACCAATGTAAGGAGCCACTCATATACTGACCACTAATGTTAGGCTAAACCCTATCTAGACAGAGTCTGTGTTCATGGCCTATCATTCGCAGGTAATTGCTCCATAAATGTTACAAGCAGGAGGCCACAATTAGCTGTCAACCTCACATTACTTTCAACAGGGCTTCTGTCTGCAGTTAATTGCCGGGAACCCCTGCTGGGTCTCCTGCATGTAATCGCTAAGGGCCCCATTCAAAAGTTTATGGGGTCTAATAAAACAAATGATCTGTCCTGGAAGTCAACTACTCTAGATCTGCCTTCCTCAACCTTTGAGTAACTGTTAAAAAAAAATGTTCTGGTCTAAGGGAGCTCCTGCTGATGTATACTATATATACATCTCATGGTTCATTAGTGTAATGATTAGTGTAAAGAATACTCTTTATACATGTGGTCATTGGGAAGAATGCCCTCCATACAGATAGCTTAAAGTTAAGTGGTGTCAGTTTTTGCTTATCTGAGAGGCAGAAATACTCCTGAGCTCAACAAACCCTTCGAGGAACTCTAGGGATCCCTGGAACCATGGTAGACAAAACATTGATCTAGATTTACCACATTATTCAGTCTTTTGTTAAACTTTCAACAAGTTACTAATCATGCTAATGTACCATTTGTTTCAGCAGGATCATTTGAGCAGAAATTCCCTGACACCTGAAAATTGTTTTAAAAGGTTGAAGAAGACTTAAGTAAGCTATAATGATTGTTATCTGCCACAACCACCATTATTTTCAGCAATGACAACCAATAAGAGCTGAACCTATTAGTCACTAGTCTGAAAATAACGACCGTTAGCGCAAATAATGTATGTGTTATAACTAAGTAAATAGAAGTGTATCTATACCCTAAACTTTTCTTCTTTTTTTTTAAGTTTGCGATAAAAAAGGGAAAGGATTATAATTCTTAAGGGTTTATGTAAGATTTTACTGTCATCAGTGACTCGATTGGAGAGATTCCTTCACTTCCTGCCCAGTAAAAGTGTTGTTCCCAGGACAGGAAGTGAGGGGAAATCTTTCAACATACATGAATGTATAAAAGCTTTTTTGTTTTACATTACCTAGGAGAATGTTTCTGTTAGCCTTTTATTGCTAGTAGGTAAATATCCACGCTCAGTTAAACTTAAACGACTATCAGCAGCTGAACACCATAACCCAGATACTGGGCACAGAAAAGCAAAGAAAAAAATAAAGTGCAGTGCTTGTTCAATAAATAATGATTGCGATCGCACATGTGCAGGACGTGTCTGTTGGATTTTTTTTTTATATTTCTATGGACATTTATTTATGATTTATGGACTCACATATGAATTCATTTTTATAAAGTTTTTATAAAGTTTTTATAGCACATTTACATGTTAATATTGATTTCGTTTGAATGCCACTTTATTTCGGTTTTGGATTGTCGCCATTTTTTGCCCGTTTCACTTGTGCGATTTTTTAATCATTATTTATTGAACAAGCGCTGCACTTTATTTTTTTATTTTCTTAGCCTTTTATTGTCTGTTTCTCCATTACAGATTTTCCCTCACTTCCTGTCTGTCTCTAATAGAGCCCTAGATAGCAGCAAAACCTGACAGGGGTTCTAACCTTTACCCATTCTATTAAAAAAAATGGGCATAGTTACACTGGTTAACTCATTTTTTCTAGGGGAGAGGAGAGCAGAGATATACTTACCTAATCCTCTGATCCTTTAAGCACAAGACCGGCCCGACACCCCACGCTCCAGCTGTCTTGAATAGTGGACTGCTCCTGATGTCATTATGGCAAAAGCAGGCTCCACAGGCCAGGAACAGTCCACCGCAGGACTGCTGGGTATCCCCATTTTTCAGAGAATTGAGGGTAAGTATAAGCTTTCTGCTCACCCCTGGACAAAATGAGCAGTTGACCTGTGCAGTATGGGCAAAGCCCCGCTGCATGGGAATATTTCTTTTTTGTGCAGAGTTGGGCCTTAAAGTAGAAGGAATAGCTAAAATAATCCCCACTGCTCTTACATAGAAATATGTAAAAATACCTTTGTTTTATTCTCCTTTTGATCGGTCATGTGACTGTGAAGCTCCAATTATTCTATGTTATATAAGCTGCTGTTCCAACTCCCTGTGCTGACAGCCGCAGCAATGAAAGCTGGTGGGGACATCACGGCTCCCTGTAATTAAGCTACACAGAGATGCTGGAGCATCATAGTCATATGACTGCTCAAAAACTGTTAAAAAATAAAATTTGCTTGGGGATTTCTTAACCACTGAATGACGCCTGTGGAGAGACAAGAGTTTAAAGCTGAAGTTTAGCTAAAAACATTTTTTATCTACAGCTTTAGTTACATTATGTACCAGTATTGGGCCCAGTTAGCCATTTTCCTTCCCCGGAGTCATGTGACTCGTTAGTGTTACAAGGTCTCAGGTGTGAATGGGGAGCAGGTGTGGTAAATTTGGTGTAATAGCTCTCACGCTCTCATACTGGTCACTGGAAGTTGAACATGGCAGTTCAACATGGCACCTCATGGTAAAAAACTCTCTGAGGATCTGAAAAAAATAAGTGTTTCTCTACATAAAGATGGCCTAGGCTATAAGAAGTTTGCCAAGTCCCTGAAACGGAGCTGCAGCTTGGTGGTCAAAACTATACAGTGCTTTAAAAGAACAGGTTCCACTTAGAACAGGCCTCGCCATGGTCGACCAAAGAAGTTAAGTGCATGTGCTCAGCATCATATCCAGAGGTTGTCTTTGGGAAATAGACATATGAGTGCTGCCAGCATTGCAGAGGTTGGAGGATTGGGGGGTCAGCCTGTCAGTGCTCAGACCATACTCTGCACACTGCCTCAAATTGGTCTGCATGGATATCGTCCCAGAAGGAAGCATCTTCTAAATATGATGCACAAGAAAGCCTGCAAACAGTTTGCTGAAGACAAGCAGACTAAGGACATACATTACTGGAACCATGTCCTGTGGTCTAATGAGACCAAGATAAACTTATTTGGTGTCAAGTGTGAGTGGCTGCAACCAGGTGAAGAGTACAAAGACAAGTGTGTCTTGCCTACAGTCACGCATGGTGGTGGGAGTGTCATGGTCTGGGGCTGCATGAGTGCTGCCGGCACTGAGGAGCTACAGTTCATTGAGGCAACCATGAATGCCAACATGTACTGTGACATACTGAAGCAGAGCATGATCTCCTCCCTTCGGAGACTGGGCCACAGGGCAATATTCCAACATGATAACGACCCCAAACACACCTCCAAGATGATCACTGCCTTGCTAAAGAAGCTGAGGGTAAAGGTGATGGACTGGCCAAGCATGTCTCCAGACCTAAACCCTGTTGGGCATCTGTGGTGCATCCTCAAACAGAAGGTGGAGGAGCGCAAGGTCTCTAACATCAGCTTTGTGATGTCATCATGGAGGAGTGGAAGAGGACTCCAATGGCAACTTGTGAAGCTCTCGGGAACTCTATGGCCCAAGAGGGTTAAGGCAAGGCTGGAAAATAATGGTGGTCACACAAAATATTGACACTTTGGACCCAATTTGGACATTTTTACTTAGGGGTGTATTCACTTTTGTTGTCAACGGTTTACGCAATAATGGCTGTGTGTTGAGTTATTTTGAGGGAACAGCAACTTTACAGTTATACAAGCTGTACACTCACTACTTTACATTGTAGCAAAGTGTTATTTCTTCAATGTTATCACATAAAAAGATAGAATAAAATATTTACAAAAATGTGAGGGGTCTACTCACTTTTGTGAGATATTGTACATACTTAATTACTGGTAAGTAATGCAACTAAAGCTTTAGTTTTTAACACAACTTTGGCTTTAAATGTGGATTCTTTTAGGCTTTCCTTTTACTTTGAACCTTTGTTGTTAACCTCTTCCTGCCGGGCGCTTGCCAGCTGTTTAACGGTTCTAAATGCTGGGGGGCAGATGCAGGCATTCAGGTCATGTGACCTCTGTGATTGGCTGTCACGTCAGTCACATAATCAGAACGCTCCCAATCACTAGTATTCATTGGGAGCTTTCCGGTATCCACCGGCTACACACACTCTCAGTACTGTTATGCTCTATGAGACTTTTTCTGTCAGATTTTCCAACACAAAGTTTGAGAGCAGAATCTAAAATTTTTCGACAACAAAATCTGGAGAGACAAGAGTTTAAAGCTGAATTTTAGCTAAAAACATTTTTTATCTACAGCTTTAGTTACATTATGTACCAGTATTGGGCCCAGTTAGCCATTTTCCTTCCCCGGAGTCATGTGACTCGTTAGTGTTACAAGGTCTCAGGTGTGAATGGGGAGCAGGTGTGGTAAATTTGGTGTAATAGCTCTCATGCTCTCATACTGGTCACTGGAAGTTGAACATGGCAGTTCAACATGGCACCTCATGGTAAAAAACTCTCTGAGGATCTGAAAAAAATAAGTGTTTCTCTACATAAAGATGGCCTAGGCTATAAGAAGTTTGCCAAGTCCCTGAAACGGAGCTGCAGCTTGGTGGTCAAAACTATACAGTGCTTTAAAAGAACAGGTTCCACTTAGAACAGGCCTCGCCATGGTCGACCAAAGAAGTTAAGTGCATGTGCTCAGCATCATATCCAGAGGTTGTCTTTGGGAAATAGACATATGAGTGCCACCAGCATTGCAGAGGTTGAAGGATAACATTGAAGAAATAACACTTTGCTACAATGTAAAGTAGTGAGTGTACAGCTTGTATAACTGTAAAGTTGCTGTCCCCTCAAAATAACTCAACACTCAGCCATTATTGCGTAAACCGTTGACAACAAAAGTGAATACACCCCTAAGTAAAAATGTCCAAATTGGGTCCAAAGTGTCAATATTTTGTGTGACCACCATTATTTTCCAGCCTTGCCTTAACCCTCTTGGGCCATAGAGTTCACAAGAGCTTCACAAGTTGCCATTGGAGTCCTCTTCCACTCCTCCATGATGACATCACAGAGCTGATGTTAGAGACCTTGCGCTCCTCCACCTTCTGTTTGAGGATGCACCACAGATGCCCAACAGGGTTTAGGTCTGGAGACATGCTTGGCCAGTCCATCACCTTTACCCTCAGCTTCTTTAGCAAGGCAGTGATCATCTTGGTGATGTGTTTGGGGTCGTTTTCATGTTGGAATATTGCCCTGTGGCCCAGTCTCCGAAGGGAGGAGATCATTCTCTGCTTCAGTATGTCACAGTACATGTTGGCATTCATGGTTCCCTCAATGAACTGTAGCTCCTCAGTGCCGGCAGCACTCATGCAGCCCCAGACCATGACACTCCCACCACCATGCGTGACTGTAGGCAAGACACACTTGTCTTTGTACTCTTCACCTGGTTGCAGCCACTCACACTTGACACCAAATAAGTTTATAGACAATTCCCACAGACAAAGTGCCACGCATGCTCAGAATAAACTAAGAGATGAAAGCTATTGGCTACTGGCCCGTTTATAGTCCTGACGTATGTGTTTGACGTCACCTCATTCAGAATGTTTGCATTTTCTGACAACTTTGTGCGATGGTGTGTACGCAACACAAGCTTCGGACAAAATCCGTTGGAAAAACTCAGACGGATTTTGTGGTTGGAATGTCCGACCGTGTGTACAGGGCATAAGTGTTTTACAGAGGGCTGCATATGTGTGTTCAGCCAGTGGGAAGAGGTTAACTACCATGTCATGCGCACTCCTGGGACTACAGCTAAATGCAGGTAAATAATGCTTTGTGGGAGGATGCATGAGGAAGGGCTTGCTAAAGCCCTTTAGCACAAGTCACACCCCTGCTTCTCTTGCAAGCCATATGATTGATAGTGGCTCTAAGGGTTGGTTTACATGGGTGCGTCCCTGAAAAGTGATCCATGGTGGATCGCTTCTCAGAAGAGTTTTGCAGGCGTTAAGAGGTGATATTGAATGCCTGTTTTTTTAGGCATTTTTTCCCAGTTTTAGTTGTATTTCACACTGACATATTACACCGCAACTATAAACCAAATATTTTGTTTTTGGTTGCAGCACTGAGTTTGAGACATCAGTGGGCAGGTTTGACAGGCATACTTTATATGTCAAAGCTGTAAAGTGAAGCATCTTTGCAACTGTATATGTCATGATGAATCCCTTCAGTTGCCATATTCAATTTTAGGAGGATGGTCAAGGAGTAGTAAAAACACAGTTCAACCGCAACTTTTTACCACCCCTTTGTCACCCATGTAAACTCAGACTAAGGATTCTCCCCAAGGCCAGTGCTGCACACTATAACAGAAAGGCCAGTGATGTGTCAAGCAGAAGTATGGGGGAAGTGGGAAACAGGCAATGGGAAATTAAAAGATAAAAGTCTGTTAGCTAGCCATGTAAAAAGAAATAATTTTTGGGAGGTAAAAAAAATATTTTAAAGTCAGGATTTACTACGACTTTAAGGCACGTTTTTAAATAGAGTAGAATGAATTGTATTGTCTATTGGTGCTCTATAAATATTAGTGTTCTGTATAATTGGTGCTCTATAAATATTAGTGCTTTATAAATATTGGTGCTCTGTATAATTGGTGCTCTATATAATTGGTGCTTTATAAATCCTGTATAATAGGAATTCTTACTAATGGATGATTAAAGAAAACGGGACAAATTGCAAATGTCCAGAATACGGGTTGTGCGTTTCTATAGAAAAAAATGTGAAAGCTGATTGGCTGCTGTAGCAGCATCTCCACCTTGGTACTCATCTTGTCTTAATCAGTGTTGGTCTATCCTTCTTTGCGTGGAAATCCAAGCCCTGTGTAATATATATATATATATATATATATATATATATATACAGATAGATGATGGCGGTGACCCATAGACACCGGGGAAGGGAGAAGGATGCCGGGCGGAAATCACACACATCTCCATCCAGCATACCGACCGCCTTCATTTCCGGCTGAGTGCGGCTGCGTGCTGGAATGTGTGCCGGGGACAGGGCTGAGCTCCCTCCGATCCCCCATACATGACATCTGTACGGGGGGGGGTACCGATCTGTATGGTGCACACCGATCTCCTCCTCTGCAGTCCCCCCGGAGCTGGCCGGCTCTGTACTGGGGACACGGAGCGCTGTGCAGCAATCTGCAGCCGCCTCTCACACTGTCAGGATGCGGCGATCCCTGCAGTATACTGCAAATAATACCCCGGGATCCATTATATATACACATATGGGGCAATGACAGCTCATCCCCGATATATTCCAGGCCAGAGAGGTGCCTTTATATCTAATACCCCCATATGTTATCCCATACAGGAGATGAATCGGTATTATATATATATATATATATATATATATATATGATATAGAAAGGACTGCTTATACCCCATATGCCAAAGGTTATCAAATACAGGAGATTAATCGATATATATATATAGATGAAGCTATAGAAAGAACTCCTTATACCCCATGTATACCATAGGTTATCCCATACAGGGGATGAATGGTGTAATTGTATATATAGAGATAGATGGATAGATAGATAGATAGATAGATAGATAGATAGATAGATAGATAGATAGGACTCCTTATACCCCATAGGTTATCCCATACAGGGGATGAATCGGTTTCACTGTATATATAGAGATAGATAGATAGATAGGACTCCTTATACCCCATGTATACCATAGGTTATCCCATACAGGGGATGAATCGGTCTCCCTGTATATATAAAGGACTTATATCACATATACCATAGGTTATCCTATACAGGAGATGAATTGTGTCATTGTATAGATAGATAGATAGATAGATAGATAGATAGATAGATAGATAGATAGATAGATAGATAGATAGATATGACTTCATATACCCCACGTATACCATAGGTTATCCCATACGGGAGATAAATGGTGTCATTATATATATAGATATAGATAGATAGATATGACTCCTTATACCCCATGTATACCATAGGTTATACCATACAGGAGATGAATCGGTCTCACTGTATATATAAAGGACATATACCCCATATACCATTGGTTATACCAGCCCTGTGCCCCATATTATAATAAAGTAGAAGCATTTGTCCAGTCCTATGTAAAGTGTAGTCCTGTGCCCATATGATTGTTTAGTATATGGGGCACATGGCTAAACTGTACATAGGATGACACCGGCTTATTACTGTATGGTATTGTCTATAGTACACAATGCAATGTATCCTGCACCCCACATGCTCTATATACCGTGGGTGAGTTGGTGTCATCGTATGTATAATTTATACCCCTCTTCCCTATATACTAGACGATACTGTACAGCAGATTAGTCAGTGTCATTTTATATACAGTCTATTCCTATGCCCTATATACTATCGGTGATACCATGCAGTAAACGAGTCAGAGTCATCCTATGTACAATTAATTCCTATACCCCATTTACTATAGGTGATACCATACAGCAGTCTAGTTGGTGTCATTTTATATAGAATGTATACCCCCGTGTACAATAATCTATAGATGAATCTATATATGTTTGTGCCCTATATACCATAGATGATATTATACAGTAGATTAATCATGTCCTCTGTATACTATAGATGATACTATACAGTAGATTAGTTGGTGGCATATACAACTGTGCCTCATATAAAATAGTTGATACAATACAGCAGATTAGTCAGAATCATCCTATGTACAGCATAGCCATGTTTGTGCCCTATATACTATGTATGGTACCATACAGCAGATGAGTCTATCATCCTATGCACAGTAGCCCTGTGGCCCATATATATATATATATGATAAAATACAGCAGATGAGCCTGAGTCATCCTATGTACAGTATAACAGTATAGCCCTGTCTGTGTCCTATATACTATATATGGTATGGTACCATACAGTAGAAGATTCAGAGTCATCTAATGCACAGTATAGTCCTGTGCCCCATATATACTCTATCTCTCGCTCGCTATATACTGTATATATTGAGCTCCAGCTTGAACATAGGAATCTGGCTTTGCACTCTTCCACCAACAGATCATGGATCTAAATGATTTTCAGCTCCAGTACAGTAGATATTCTCATAGCTATGATGTGGTTGGGGTAGCAGAAGTCACCCGGTCGCCATTAAACATCGGTGGCCTTTATACAGCACTACATTATAGGAGTGATCCATCCAGACGTGAGCTGCAAATCACACAGTTCTGATTGCGATGGTATGCCTGCTAAGATGGACCAACACAGAAGGTGGGATTGGTGCAATTGATCCCCCCCCCCCCCCCCCCCCCGTATTGATCAGTGCCATATCTAAGCCATAAACTGTCAAAATGCAGCCCATACACATTTCTATCAAATGCCATGCAAGTTAGGGAAATTAATTCGTTTGCAATTGCTAATCAATGGGATTATCTAGAGAGGCGATCAATCAGTGGTTTTCCATAGGCATCTATAAATAGAACAGTTTATGAGCTGTAATTACAAGGGGGGTTGCAATAACAAGATGGTAGTTGCAGCCAGGAGAGGGGTTACCAAAGCACGTCAGATCAAAAATCATCCCTCAGATGAATTAATATTAGTCTCCATCTATTTTCCCTGATGGCTTAGCAGAGCATGTCACTATAAAGCTAACACTGTATAAAATGGCTGAACACCATCTGCATCTGCTCCTATTTAGCAGAGTTGATGAGCAAAGCCAGCACTTAGCTTTTCCCATCCTAGCATGTATAGTTAGAGCAATCTGTGTTTTTTTTTTTTTTGTATTATTATGTTTTAAAAACAATATAAGGCAAGGTAGCTGGTGCTCTGTACTAACATGTAGTGGAATGCACTGGCCTGGTGACAGGTATGCTTTGCTGCATGCCAATCACTCAGGAGGACCTGGTGTATAAACTAAAATAGGAATGTTTTGAATGTAGTGTGTGTGTGTGTGTGTGTGTGTGTGTGTGTGTGTGTGTGTGTGTGTGTGTGTGTGTGTGTGTGTGTGTGTGTGTGTGTGTGTGTGTGTGTGTGTGTGTGTGTGTGTGTGTGTGTGTGTGTGTGTGTATATACACAGTACATTCGAAACATTCCTATTGCTGGCTGCAATAGTTTATACACCAGGTGTGTATATATATATATATATATTTATTTATTTTAAGCTAACACTGTATAAAATGGCTGAACATCATCTGCATCTGATCAGAGTTGGTCATCAGCAAAGCAAAGCCAGCACTTAACCTTTCCCATCCTAGCATGGACAGTTAGAGCAATCTGGTTATTTATCATGGTTGAAATACAATGTAAGGCAAGGTAGCTGGTGCTCTATACTAACATGTAGTGGAATGCACTGGCCTGGTGACAGGTCCACTTTGCTGCATGCCAATCGCTCAGGAGGACCTGGTGTAAAAACCATTGCAGCCAGCAAAGGAAGTTGTCGGATATATATAGATAGATAGATAGATAGATAGATAGATATATTTATATTTATATATATATATGTATATATATATATATATATATATATATATATATATATATAGATATAGATATATAAATAAATCAGGCTTGATCCTTGCATGTAACACAAGCATGGTAGAAAATCAACACCCTCCATTAAATCAGCTGCATCTGTACCTAATAAATGAAGAAGGAGATGAATATTCATTACTTACAAGCATTGGTGACGGCGAAGCTGTTAGCTACCTCCAGATTGTCGATATGGGGCGTCAGCCTAAACTCTGAAGTGGAATATAGAACCATCCCTACTCGAAATGCACTGTATTCCTGATCTGCACCCCTTGGAAATAACCCTCCTGGAAAGAGATGGCACACAAATTATATTTTACACTTTTTACTTGCCATGACAGTTGAAATAAATAAAAAAAAAGTCAGTATATTCCTGATACATACAGTGCCCATGTATGCTATTCCCTGTGCTGGCAGCTCACCTGATGACTAGCCTTATTGCATAGCAAATGCCTATGAAGCCTTCATCAGGCTGCCCATCAATATGCAGAGTGAATGGTGCATTCTCATGTAGCCTAGGCTATTCCTAAAGAATAAGATGCTTAGAATAAAATCAGACACAAGGCAAGGCTTACCTATCTGTATGCTATTCGAATAGACTCCAATGATCAGTCCCCATAGAACAGGAACCAGGAAGACAGAAATAGGCATAATCTTTTGCATCTCCAAGAAAAAAAATCGGATCATTCAAAAAAAAAAAAAGGTCCAAGAAAAAAAAAAGAAATAAATGTAGCAATCTGTGGATTTAGATCAGCTGCAGAGCGGTGCAATCATTGGAAATCCGGATTAAAAAAAAAAAAAAAAAAAAAAAACTAGGATCGGTGGAGCAGCTGAGGATGATGGTTGCCCTGGTTCCTGAATTAAAAAGAAGGCTTGGATGCAGTTGTTGGTGATGTGGTCCCAGTGTCTCAGTATTGTTCATTCAGACACTCACACACAGAGAGGCTGGCAGATGCAGACGTGAGCGCGCAGCGGGAGCGAGCAGAGAGAGCAGTGCACAATGATCTTCCCCCCCCCACACCACCCCCCCCTCTTCCATAACCACCACCAACACCACCACCACCTCTCCCCTACCCCCTTCCTTCCGGAGCAAGCTTAGCTGTAGTGTCACAGCGCCCCGCTATCCCGCTCCGCTCACTGCACTGTGTGCTGCCAGCCGCCCAGGCTCAGCTTCAGCACCACGGACAGCGAGCTCAGCCGCATCAGCCAATAGCCGGCCTAGATGATACCCCCCGCTGCCGCGCTCTTCTACTGCTGCGCACTGCGCTCTGCTCACCCCCCGACTGCGCACAGCCAAGGCGATCACCTCCGTCTACCAGCCCTCTGTGCCACTCAGGTCTCTTCTATTCAAAGGGATGCAAAACAGGAGCATAGTGCATTTCAAAAGGGAAAAAAATAAAATAATAAAAGTAAATTCAAAAGTATTCCTTATCAGCTAAATTCCTATCTCTCCTCCACTTTCTTTTTCTTTTTTTTTTTTTTTTTTTTTTTAGTTCCAGGTAGCTGGTCCTGAAGACAAAGATCTGGTGTGCTGTCAAATGCAAGGCAAGCGAAATGAATGGGATCATGTGAAGAACTCAGCCTTTTATAGAAATCCAGGTCCAACAGCTAGCGTTTCGCTAAATTGCCAGTAATTACATGGCGTGAAAATGTTTTATTTGATTGGCTGCCTTTATGGTTTTTACCCAAAATGGAAGTGCACTTTCCTAATGATTGTTATGAGAGGGAACTGCTGCTCATTGGTTTTGGAAAGGATTATTGGAGGCAGAAAGAATGCGAGGAATTCTCTGTCACAGCTCTAATTAAATCAATCTGTTTAGGAGATTCATGGATTTCCAAATCAAGTATCTTTAGTAATCTGGGGGGGGGTTACTAATTCCAATCTAGGGAGCTGATTCTATATATTTATCTGTCTGCGGGGAAGGCTAATAAAAGGGGTGGGGAGAAGAAAAAATATATATATATATTTTTAGTCTGACTTTTTCCATGAAGAAGAACTTGTTTGATGACTGTTCTTCATCCAGGAAGATGCTATTAACCCGTTAAATGCCTGCTTCTGCCAAGTCCGCCAACGGCAGCGTTTGTGCATGTTTTTCATCCAGAAAATAAAAATTTTGATGTTACAGTACATGGATAATTGCACATATAATGTTTAACCTTTGCAAAATGCTGAAGTTTCTGCCACAAGATAATTAGCATTCAAGGCCCCCTTTTTTTTTTTTTTTTTTTTTTTTTTTTTTTAAATGACTTCATTGTCTAATTCTCATACTTCCCACACAGCTTTATAGGATATTGTGCGTTGCTATGGAAACTAGGAAGTCGGCATGGAATCGTGCTGACTGGTTGTCACTTAGAGCTTTTAACTAGCACCAAGAATTGCTAGGTTTGGTACAGTCAGATCCGCACTTCAGATCCTTTAAACTAAATCCAAGCCTCTCTATATATATCTTTTTTTCTTGATAAAATGAGATGCAGTAATTCCTGATTAACAGGATTTTTTTTATATAATTATTATCTTTCTGTAATCAGATGCAATGCTCAATAAATTGATGTAAACTTCATGTCACTGAGATCGTCATTGCTTGTTTGCTAAACGTCAGATGTAATTAGCGTCATGGTCGAGGGATAGCACTGACTACTTGCATTTTAATAAGACCAACATTTTACCATCCGGTCAAATGCAACTGTGGTCTACTGAAAAAGACAAAACATGCTTTTTAAGTGCTGCCTGTACTCACCGTGAAGGCTTAAAAATAAATATGCTTGATGTTATGGAGTTGCCAGCTGCTTCTTCTATGGTTTTTAAGTGAAAGGATTTTTACAGAATTGGGTAGTTAGTTGGCTATTCTGATTTTCATCCATTTAGAAATATGGGAACTGATTTAGGAACAATTGGGCTGAGAAAATGGGGGTACTTCCTATTGCAATCATACACCTACATGTATTTTTACTTTGCTGGATAAAAAAAAAGGAAACCTCTAAAACAGTGATTCTCAACCAGGGTTCCTCCAGAGGTTGCTAGGGGTTCCTTCAGCATTGGGAAATTTCTGCCTCTAAGATAAGTTCCCACTCACGCCATTGATCTTTTTAGCTATCTGTAAGGAGGTAATTCTTCCCAATGACCACAAGTGTAAGGACCATTCTTCTCACTGACCATCACACTATTGTATCATGAGTTGTAGATTTCTAACTTTTAGCAGGGGTTCCCCGAGACCATAGAACTATTTCAAGGGTTCCTCTGTGTTGAAAAGGTTGAGAAAGGCTGCTCTAAAAGGTTAGACCAGTGATTCTCAATCAGGGTTCCTCCAGAGGTTGCTAGGGGTTCCTTCAGCATTGGGCAATTTCTGCCTGTCAGATAAGTTCCCACTGACACCAATGATCTTTTTAACTATCTGTAAGGAGGTAATTCTTCCCAGTGACCACAAGTGTAAGGACCATTCTTCCCACTGACCATCACACTAATGTGTCTTGAGTTGTAGATTTCTAATTTTTAGCAGGGGTTCACTGAGGCTGGAGAACTATTTCAAGGGTTCCTCTGTGTTGAAAAGGTTGAGAAAGGCTGGGTTAGACTGTAATGGGAAACAGACAATTTTTATTATTAAAGTGGTATTAAACAAACTAAATGCATTGAGTGACATTTATCAAAACCAAAGCAACCAGAATCTGGTTCAGATATGAATGGCAACCAATTAGCTTCCATCTTTCATTTTCAAAGCTTGAGGCTGGGTTCACACCTATGCGAATTGGATGCAGTTTTCCCGCATCCAATTTGCATAGCAGGAGATTGTGACTGGCTCTCTATGGAGTCGGTTCACACATCTCCACAGTGGCCCTGGTGCAAATTGCACAGGAGCCCTGTGCGTCTTTTGGTCTGTTTCAGGTCCGAATTCAGCCCAAAAGTCAGGCTGAAATTGGACCAGAAGTGGTGACTCTAGAAGCACCAGGCTCCTGCTAGGAGCCGCTGTGCGTTCTAGTGTGAACCCAGCCTAAAGGATAACTTCACCTTTTCTAATATGTTACGCAAGTATTCAGGGTGTAATATGTAAGATGTTACTGTTATGCCCCATACACACGATCGGAATCTTGGTCGGAAAAAGCTCTGATAGTTTTCCGACAGGATTCCGTTCAAGCTGTCTTGCATACACACGGTCACACCAAATTCCGACCATCAAGAATTCGGTAACGTACAAAACATACAACGGGACTAGAAAAAGGAAGTTCAATACCCAGTAGCCAATAGCTTCCATCTCCTAGTTGAATCTGAGCATGCATGAGTTTTTGCACGTTGGAATTGCATACACACGATTGGAATTTCCAATTGAAAGTTTTTCCGTCTGAAAAATTGAGAACATGCTCTCAAATTTTTGTTGGCGGGAATTTGGCCAGCTAAATTCCAATGGAGCATACACATGGTTGCATTTTCAGATGAAAAGCTCTCATCGGTCTTTTGCTGGCCAAAGTTCTGATCGTGTGTATGCGGCATTAGAACAGTCCCTGCACCCCCCGGAGCCCCGTTGTGACAGCGAGCCAGGAATCCTCTCCCCGCATCAGCTGTTACAATTTTAAGAAAACGTGGCGCGCGCGGGGCTCCGCCCACCTTGCCATGTCATTCATTCACTGAGTTCTGTGAATGGGAGAACTACAAGTCTCGACAGTCTTTGCAGCTCTCGGGTTTTAGTTCTAAATGAACTACCAGGGCCCTGATGCACACTCTAGGTAGTTCATTGATGCTTGAAGTGCATGTAAAGAGGCACAAGGTTTTTTAACTTCATGCACTTTATGCATGAAGGTAAAAAACCTTCTGTATGCAGTAGCTCCCCCACCCCCTAATGAGCCCCCTCTCGATCCAGCGATGTCCACAAGAGCCTTGCCTCTCCGGGGATTCACACTCCTGATTGGCTTTTAGCAGCAGAGGAAATGACGTTCAAATGTATTCAAAATCATTCAACTTAGGGGTGAAAGGACTTTCCTGAACAAAACCACATTCCCTGCTGGAAATTCATTCATTAAAAAGAAATTTTTCATCATGTTCCTTAAGATTTCCTCATTACTAACCCCACTAATATATACAAAATTGAACAAACGTTCTTAAAATGAAAAGTTTTTCAGATTGGGCACCAGAAAGTTATTTTACAATGCACATTTCTCCTTCACAATCAAAGCACCCGTTGTTTTTTTTATTTATTTATTTTTCTTGAATATTTTCCAGTTTATAGAAACCGAAATGTCGCTGGTTATGTCAACTGGAGCCCTTCCTTTAGGCAACATTTTTCCAATGAGTATAATGAGTATCCACAGATTTTATTAGATCCCATAGCAATGATACTTACATTGTGTCTGCATTGGGTCAAGCAATGATGATTACTCAGTGTCAAGCGCTGATGATGTAGAGACGGATAAGCCAGGGGATTAGGTTCCCAGTGAAAATAAGTGTATAGTGGAGGAGAAAGGTGGTCCCATTGTACAGAGATCTTAGGTCTATGAAATGTTCTCTACAATATCCATTTCCATGTGTAACATTTTAGACTTTGGGCTTTTGAAATTGATAAAAATTGATAAAATATTATTACCTTTTTAGTTGCTATCCACAGTAAAGTATCCTTTTTTATATGGTTGTAGTAAACCAGTTTGGGGAAAGAATACACAATTTAATTGATCAACAGTAGCTAAAAATAAAAATGCAGCTCCAGATCTATCGCTGGCCCTCTTTTGGGTTGAATGATGCTTGGCTTCATTTAGCCCACTTACTTTTAGCCCAGGGCTCCAAAAAGGGTATGTATGTACATTTGTTTTTTAGGTTAGGTTCAAATCTGTGCAGGTGTAGCCACTGCAAGACCTGCATAAATACTGGAAGCTGCAACCACCCACACAGAGAAATGTGGGACCCGTGGGCAGGTGCCATTAATCCTAGAAGCATGCCACTAGCACTGGAAATCGTAACCATACTGGGAACCGAGGTTCCCATGCAGGCTGCGAATTCAAAAATAGTGCAGGGAGTTTGGGTGTTTGGGGAGGGGCGAAACTGCTTTAGAAGTGATTCCAATGCTCAGATGGACTTTATGCAGAGTCAATGCAAACTATACACACATTTAAAATACATGCACATCTGTAAGCTGTTTTACTTGCTAATAGGTTCATGTTTCTGATCATCCAGCCTTGTGATATAAACATCTCTGTCACAGTGCAGAAGCTGCACAGAAGCTTTTCAACTTTCTGTGTCACTTAACTGCTTATTGGCACACAATTAGTGGTGTGATCATGCAGTTTCATTAGCCAGTGAGCAGGCTGGAGGCTTAACATGACAATAAGTGTGCATTCACACTAAGAACTGCATTGGAATCGCACAGGAACACTGTGTTGTTCCTATGGGATTCGCATGCAGTTCTGTGCAGTGTGATATTGCACCGCGCCACACCAAAAGTAGTGCATACTAGGTGCAGCCTATTCATTAAGGGCTCACGGGCGCTGCCCCCCGTCCATCATCACCTCCCCTATCCATGTGTCTGACCCCTTTCAGGACACCGGTGCATGAATTCCAATATGGGGGGCTGTTTTCGTGAAGCACCGGCTTCAATATAGGGTGTGCTCAGGTCGAAGAGAGTGCGCTCCGAGCCCACCCAGGTGTGTTACAACAGTGAATCAATATTCGCTGCTATAACACTGATCCTCCTCTCGGCCGATCAGGAAGTGGGTTTTGACACCGGTCCCCCAATTGGCTGAAAGGACAGGCCATCCTATTGGATGCCCAGGAGGAGGGGAGGAGCTTGAAGTCACCATGAAGAAGAGGACTCGGAGCCGAGCTGCTGCACCACGCTGCCTGCCTCCCGCCACCAACCACGATGTTTTAAGTGTCAGACTGACTGGCAAACAGCAGGGTGATGGGTGCCGCTTGGGGAGGATGTGTGGTTGTTTGCCACCACCCCCAAAAAAAACACCAGCCGCCACTGGTGCATGCACTGCTTTTTGAAACGCACTACCACCAGATCGTATGGTACTTTTGTACCATGCGATCCGGTGCTGGCAAATGCATTACATTTGCGACCCGCATTTAGGCTGTTAACAATTGTTAACTTTTCATACGTCCTCTGCAGATCGTAAGGGCAGTACAATTGAAATACAGTGCGGGAAAGATTCTAGCTTGAACGGGCTCTAAATGATATCCTCATGCTTCAAAAATAGTCCATACACATGACCATGTGATCTAGTTTTCATTAACTCCTTGGAGCCAGTGCCTCCCAGGCCTTTAAGGGGTTTAGGATACTGGAAGGTGGGGCGGGGTTTATGATCATGTGACCACAGGGATTAGCTGTCACAGTGGCCTTTGGCAGTGAGATTGGCACCGTCACCTTGTATGGACCTAAAGGGGATGCCCTACGCTGAAAAAACGGCGTGGGGGTCCCCCCCAAGAGTCCATATCAGACCCTTATCCAAGCACGCAGCCTGGCTGGCCAGGAAAGGGGGTGGGGATGAGCGAGCACCCCCCCTCTTGAGCCATACCAGGCCGCTTGCCCTCAACATGGGGGGGTGCGCGGCCCCCCACCCCAAAGCACCTTGTCCCCATGTTGATGAGGACAAGGGCCTCTTGCCAACAACCCTGGCCGTTGACTGTCGGGGTCTCCGGGCGGGAGGCTTATCGGAATCCGGGAGCCCCCTTTAATAAGGAGATCCCCAGATACCGGCCCACCACCCTATGTGAATGAGTATGGGGTACAATGTACCCCTATCCATTCACCTGTGAAAAAAATGTAAAAAAAAAACACAACACAAGGGTTTAAAATAATTTATTGCACAGCTCCGGGGGTCTTCTTCCTTCTTGGTGGTCTTCTCGCCGGACTCCTCCGCTATCTTCTGCTAGCAATTTTACTAGCGGAGGAGCCCGGCTTTCTTCTTCGTTGCCGCCCGGGGGTCTTCTTCTGACTTCGGGGGTCTTGTCCCCCTCTTCGGGGGTCTTGTCCCCCTCTTTGGTTCTTCTTGCTGGGCCTCGACTTTCTTCCTTTAGCTCTTTTACTAGCGGTGCCCTGGTCTTCTGTCGCCGCCTCTTCTCCCTCTCTTCGGTTTTTCTTGCTGGGCCTCTGCTCCTTCTTTCAGCTCTTTTACTGGCAGTGGCCCGGTCTTCTGTTGCTGCTGTCGCCGCCTTCTCTTCTTCTCCTCTTCTTCCTTGAGATGTTGACTCGACGCTGTCTCTGGCCGTAATGACAGGGACGTGTTGCGCGGCGACTTATATAGGGACAATGGGTGGGGTCACCGGGTGATGTCCCCGCCCATTATGATGTCACAGTCCAAGCCTCCTCTGGATCCCATGTTAAGGGCACGCAGCCTGGTACGGCTCGGGGGGGTGCTCACTCGTCCCCACCCCCTTTCCTGACCGGCCGGGCTGCATGCTCGGATAAGGGTCTTATATGGACCTTGGGGGGACACCCACGCTGTTTTTTCAGCGTAGGACTTCCTCTTTAAGTCCATACCAGGCAACGGAACCAGCGACGTGTCAATCTCACCGCTAAAGGCGGCGACATTGACCTCCTGCGCTAGTCCTGTCAGGTAGGAGCTGTGTTCAAAATTAACCGACTTTTCTCCGTGTGCGGGAAAGTCCGTTCATTTCAAAAGTCCGGCGGACTAGTACACGCACGGCCAGATTGTCCGCCAGACTCGCAGTCCAGCGGACAATTTTTGAGTCAAAAAAAGGGCCAACACAAGGGCGGATTGTCCAGCGGACTCTGGTCCGCTGGACCAAGTCCACCGAATAGGTTGATCGCGTGTACGTGGCATTAGAGTTACTATGTGTAGTTAAGGAAGTTGTTAATAAGCAGGGAATAATGGGTGAAACAGCAACCATTCTTTGAGAAAATACTCAGCAAGCCAAGCAACACATGTATTTCTCAATCCATCGCCATCGCCTCTTAGAGAACTTAAAAAGTATGTTTTTACTATCTGATCCTATATTGTATATCGTTGTTACTGCAATGTATGCTGTATTGTATGCATGCAATATTTTACTTATTGAGGTCTATTTCTGTTATTTTGTAGTTTCACCTGGCTTGTTCTAATAAAACTGAGATCAAAGAAATATGGTATCTGAAGTTATTGGGACAAGAAGGTTAACTATATGTCCTCGAGACAGAACACAAGCAGTGCATTTTGGTTGTGGTCATGTGCACTGCTCTATGCACACAACAAATCCCATAGTCCACCTCAGGAGTCTGCAAGAGATGGTGGCTACATTCCTACATACAGTGGGACCATGGAGAATATACATGGCCACTCTCTAATGGAAGTCACATCACAGCAGCAAAAAAAGTTTAGTATTGCACAAAAAGCTGCAAAGCTAAGCCAGAAAGGGCAGTGTGGTTGTTATTCATAAGGCTAGCTATGCATAATTACAAAGCCTTTGGCAAGTCCAGCAGGTAAGTACAGGTATTTTGGTATTCACACTGTGTTTTTATTGTTTGCCTGGAATTCTACTTGAAAGTAGAACAGGCCAACATAACAAATCAATATACTCATGTTCTTTCCTGTTAAACGTGATATTTAATTAAGCCTGACAAATTCTAACTTTCCATTACACATGCTTTAATGTAAATGGGACTTTCATGTTTCAGCTACCATGTTTCCCCCAACTATGCATGTTTTGTGGCTTACTGAAAAATAAATGACAGGGAAACAGCACCTATTCCTATTAAAATTTAATAAAAATTGAACAAGATGAGACTGATAAGTGGATGTACGAGGTTGTATATTAATCATTGCTAGTCATTTGTATAATTAATATTAAAATCATTTTCCATTTTAACCATCTCCATACAAGTGTCTGCTACAGTGTATCAGCACCCGTGAGACCCTTTTCCTTGTTTCTCTAGGTGGCCTATAAACTCCTATAGAAGCTATAAAGCTTTATCTGTAAGCTTTATCTATTTTATATAACACTTATTTATGAAAAGATACACAAACAATACAGACAATAAAAGAACAGGGGTCTTGCTGTTGCTTACAAGCATTTTATTGTCAGGCTTCATCACCGAAGGTCTTGACACACATATGTGTCATTGTCATTGGGATCTTTACTTGACTGTTTATCCCCAAAATTCAATGGCAAGTTTTAACTCCTGTGCTGCATAATATTTTTTAGACAGGTCAGTTAGGCACTGGTACTGATGTTTGAGCATCAGCATTTATGGCATTTGATTTACACGTATTCCCACATATTTGTGCGTATTTGTACATATTTGCGCGTATGTGCATTTGTTCATATAATGTTCCTTATGGTGAAATCTATGAAAATTCAAAATATTTATGCTCATATGCGCGTATTCACATGTATTTGCACATACGGGCGCAAAAAACTGACCAGGAAAGCAGATATTTCCATTTTCAAGAACACACAGCGCTTGTTTATGCACCTACAATATGTGTAAATACGTGTCACATTGTAAATGCATGTCACGTTGTATACAATAGGCAGTATTTTAGATCAGTTTAACAAAAAAAAAAACACTGTACTGAGCTTTTTCAAGCTGAAGTGTGCAATAGGCCTTAGAATAAATTTATATAATTACTGTACTTATTTACCCCGTGGTCAGATGTTCCAGATGGAGGCTTGCAAAAGGAAAATATTGGCATACAGTGCCTTGAAAAAGTATTCACACCCCTTGAAATTTTTCACATCTTGTCAAGTTACAACCAAAAATGTAAAGGCATGTTATTGGAATTTTATGTGATAGACCAACCCAAAGTGGCATATACCAGTGATGTGGAAGGAAAATGATAAATGGTTTTCAAAATGTTTTACAAGTAAATATGTGAAAATTGGCGTGTATTTGTATTCAGCCTCCCTGAGTCACCTTTAAGTCTTTTGGGGATGTCTCTACCAGCTTTGCTCATCTAGAGACTGAAATTTTTGCCCATTCTTCCTTGCAAAATAGCTGAAGCTCTGTCAGATTGGATGGAGAGCATTTGTGAACATCATTTTTCAAGTCTTGCCACAGATTCTCAATTTAAGTCTGGACTTTGCCTGTGCCATTCTAACACATGAATATGCTTTAATCTGAACCATTCCATTGCAGTTCTGGCTGTATGTTTAGGGTTGTTGTCCTGCTGGAAGGTGAACCTCTGTCCCAGTCACAAGTCTTTTGCTGACAGGTTTTCTTCTAAGATTGCCCTGTATTTGGCTCCAACCATCTTCACATCAACTCTGACCAGCTTCCCTGTCCCTGCTGAAGAAAAGCATCCCCACAACATGATGCTGCCACCACCATGTTTCGCGGTCGGGATGGTGTGTTCAAGGTGATGTGCAGTGTTAGCACCTTCTTCCACATGTTTGCTGCCAGATTTGTGGAGTGCACGACTAATAGTTGTCCTGTGGACAGATTCTCCCGCCTCAGATGTGGATCTCTGCAGCTCCTCCAGAGTTACCATGAGCCTCTTGGCTGCTTCTCTGATTAATGCTTTCCTTGCCTGGCCTGTCGGTTTAGGTGGACGGCCATGTCTTGGTAGGTTTTCAATTGTGCCATACTCTTTCCATTTTCTGATGATGGATTGAACAGTGATCCATGATATTCGAAGCATGGGATATTTTATTTATAACCTAGCCCTGCTTTAAACGTCTCCACAACTTTATCTCTGACCTGACTGGTGTGTTCCTTAGCTTTAATGATGCTCTTTGTTCACTAATGCCGCGTACACATGACCGGACTTTTCGAGGGACTAGGTCCGACGGTCTTTCAGACGGACTTTCGGCGGAGTTCCAACGGACTTCCCGAATGAACAGACTTGGCCACACACAATCACACCAAAGTCCGACGGATTCGAACGTGATGACGTACGACCGGACTAGAATAAGGAAGTTCATAGCCAGTAGCCAATTGCTGCCCTAGCGTCGGTTTTTGTCCGTCGGACTAGCATACTCACGAACGGATTTCTCGGTCCGGCGGAGTTCCGGTGGAAAAATTTAAAACATGTTCTATTTCTATAGTCTGCTGGATTTTTGGCAAGCAAAGGTCTGATGGAGCCCACACAAGATCGAATTGTCCGACGGACTCGCTCCGTCAGACCTTTGCTGTCAAAAAGTCTGGTCGTGTGTACGCGGCATAAGATTCTCTAACACACAGCACCTGTACTTATTCTGAAATTAAATCACACACAGGTAGACTCTATTTACTAATTAGATGACTTCTGAAGGCAGTTGGTTCCACTAGATTTTATTTAAAAAGGTGTATCGGAGTATCAGAGTAAAGGGGGCTGAATAAAAATGTACGCCATATTTTTTAGATAATTATTTGTAAAAAATGTTGAAAACCATTTATAATTTTCCTTCCACTTCAAAATTATGTGCCACTTTGTGTTGGTCTATTACATAAAATCCCAATAAAATACATTGGCTGGAACAAGACAAAATGTGGAAACTTTCAAGGTGTATGAATACTTTTTCAAGGCACTGTATTACCTTCAAATGTTTTAACTAATTTTAAAGCCACAAAAACAATCATATTACTTAACTACTGGACAACCGTATAACCTACAAATACGGCAGCAGTAGTGGCACTGCTGCACAGGATCACGTACCTACTACGTAATCCTGCATTTTTGGGTAAGGAGTACGCATGTGCGGTGGCCCACTCCCGCTGTTTGGCGGGTACCGCAGACTCGATGTCTGCCAGCACCCGCTGATCCTTTGATACTGAGGGAGAACGGCTTTCTGCCCATGTAAACAAGGCAGATCTTCGTTCTGTAAGTAGGGAAGGCAAGGATCCTGTGTTCCTGCAAAGCAAGGACATGGATCCATGCCTTCCCCTAGTAAAAGCACCTTCCACAGTACACAAAATCTCTAGCTAGGTACACAGTTAACCCTTTTACCGCCTCTGATGTTAACCCCTTCTCAGCCAATGTCCTTGGAACAGTGGCAGTTCCTATTTTTTAGCACTGATCACTGTATTAGTGTCACTGGTCCCCAAAAAGTGTCAAAAGTGTTAGTTAATGTCCGACTGTCCGCTGCAATATCTCAGTCCTGCTATAAGTCACTGATCGCCTCTATTACAAGTAAAACATTTTTAAAAAAATCTATGGTTTGATAACTTTGCACAAACCAAACAATATACACGTATTGGGGTTATTTTTTACCAAAAATATGTAGCAGAATACATATTGGCTTAAACTGATGAAGAAATTCGATTTTTTTCCATTTTTGTATTGGATATGTTTTATAGCAGAAAGTTAAAAATATATATATTTTTTTTCAAAATTGACAGTTTTTTTTTCATTTATAGCACAAAGAATAAAAACTGCAGAGGTGATCAAAAAGAAAGATCTATTTGTGGGAAAAAAAGGACATACATTTTATTCGTGTACAGTGTCGCACGATGAGTGCAATTGTCAATTAAAGTAATGCAGTGCAGTATAGCAAAAAATGGCCTGGTCAGGAAGGGGGTAAATCTACCGGTGGGCAAGTGGGTAAAAAAGATAGTTGTGGAAATTAAGCAGGATTTTAAGGCCGCAATCAAACTGGCACTGTCAAACCTGCATTTGTATGCATTCAGAGGACATTTCTAAATACACTTAAAGTAGAGTTAGGGCCGGTTCACACTGCAGGCGATGCGAGGCGACACCGACTTGCCTCGCCGCGACCTGCCGCGACCTCAGCGGCAACTTGCAGATGACTTCTGTATAGAAGTCAATGCAAGTCGCCCCCAGGTCGCCCAGAAGTAGTACAGGAACCTTTTTTCTGAGTCGGAGCGACTCGAGTCGCTCCTCTCAGAACGGTTCCATTGTACAGAACGGGGGCGACTTGCGAGAGCGCGGCGAGGCGAGTCGTGTCGCCTCGCATCGCCCGCAGTGTGAACCGGCTCTTACTCCCATATAAAAGTCAGCAGCTACAAAAAGTGTAGCTGCTGTTTTTTATTAAATTGGACACTCACCTATCCCATGGTCCAGCGACGCGGGGGAATGAAGCCCTGCTCCTCTCCCCCTGCTCTGTGTGGTGCCGGCATTGTCACTGTGGGCACACAGCTGTGAATTCACAGCCGGGCACGCACTGCACACTGTGACTGGTCGGGGCAATCATCTGGGACCTGTGACATGTCCCAGATGATTGCTAAGAGGGAGGGGGAAGTGGTGTACTTGCTTCTGGTGCTGCGGTGCCCCGGGAGGAAGTAAGTGCTGGAACCCTCCAAAAAGAGGGTATCCACTCCCCTCCCAAAAAAATGGCATGCCAAATGTGGCATGTCAGGGGGTCACCTCCTCTTAAAAGGGAAGTTCCATTTTTGGGTGGAGCTCCACTTTAATGATTTTTTTTCAGGCTGCATTCACAGTAGCTACACATTAAAATGATCCGTTCTGGTGTGCGGGCTAGCGTTTACTGTGTGCCATCAGTGGAAAGGGGGGGGGGGGCTGTGTCTTGTGTTTTTAAAATGTAAGGCATTGTTTAATTGTTTCTTTTTTCTAAACTTTATAAAAAAAGCTAAATTACATTTCATTCTCATATGTCTATGACAGCAGCGCAGCAGCCGCATGTTTCCACTTTTCTCCAACACACTGCAAACCACCTGAATGCAGTTTTACAATGTGAAGAGGGTACAAAGAAAAGTTGTTTCTCATGTTCCCTTTTCACACTACAACACTGGCATCAGTGCCATTGCTGTGACTGCTGTTGATCCAGTGTGGTAAAAATACATGTAAACTAAGGTTGCCACCTGTCTGGGATTCACCTGGACAGTTCGGGTTTGGAATCATGTGTGTTTGAAACCCGGACACATTATTCAAACTGGACTATGGCTTCCCAGCAGGGTTGCTGGCCGCAGTTGTCTAAGCCGAGAGTGTCTGTTACACACTCTTTCACACTGCACAAAGCTAACACTAACAATCGATTTTGCCTTGTTTTTTACTTGCTATTATTTATATACCGTATTTGCCGGTGTATAAGGCGACCCGGCATATAAGACGACCCCCTAATCTTACAGGACAAAAATGCTTTTAAAACTGTACTTACCGTATAAGACGACCCGGCTTTCGAGGCTTCTGAGGCTTCATATTTCTTCCTTCTTCCTGCATTTGCTGGAGCCAATCACGGTGAGCGATGTATTCTATTAATGAATACAAAGCCTGCTTGGATTGGCAGAGGGTGTAACATCATCAGCCCGCGCCGCTCTGACTCTCCAAGCCAATCAGAGCAGGCTACAGAGTAGCCTGCTCGGATTGGCAGAGGTCGTTACTCATTTGAATACATCGCTCACCAGGATTGGCACAGCGGTATATACTGTATGTAGCCGAAGCTACATACAGTATTACCGAACACCCAGCCGGCATCCAAGGGGCTGACCCGGCGTATAAGACGACCCCTGCTTTTTGGCCAATTTTTTTACATGTAAAAGGTCGTCTTATACGCCGGAAAATACGGTATTGTATATAAGAACACATTTTGCACATTGCACTTTATTTATATATTGTTTATTGAATGCACTATATATATATATCCCTCAGGGGATACTTTGTATTTAGCGCTGCATTTGATTTGCTTTTGCTTTTAGTCAGATATCAAAGGGGAACTCTGTGGACTCTGATGTAAAGCGGGACTCTTGTCATTAACTTTATATGATTAGAAATGTTCTTTAATTGCAAAATATATGTATAGTTTATACTATAAAAAAAATTGCTGTGCACCACTAAAGTGTTTGGGTTTGACTTGAAGAAAAAGTGGCAACCCTAATGTAAACATGAGTAAACAAGACCGAATGGGGCTAAATGGGGCTAAACCTGATGTAAAGCAGATCAATGGTCACAGCATACACTTTTATTATATAACATCAGAGTAGTAATAAAAATACAAATTATAGTTAATATTGACAATCCAACATAAGCTTACTTGAAAATTTCCTTTCATGCATGGAGTGCTGCCTGTCTGCTGGTCACCTCTTTCCACAACTTCCTGGATTCCCAGTATGCTTTGCAACTTCTCCTCTGTGGTTTACTGTCAATATCTGAGGACTACATATCCCATGGTACATTGATGCTTGCAAGCTGTGATCCCTGTACTGACTCCTCTCAGCACCTCTGTAGTTCCAAAGGCAGGCTCTGTGAAATGCTGTGCCTGTCAACAGAGCACAGTGTCACAGAATTCAAGAGAGAAATGTGTCAGGATCTTCACAAAGTAAGTTACAAACTTCCATCAGATCGTCTGATCAATAGGAATAGGCTAGAAATAATTGAGATTCAATGTGGAATTAAATATACGATTTTACATTTTGACCAAAGATACGCTTTAAAGCAGGAACATATAAATGCAGGGAAAAGTGATCTGGGAGGTATAAGAAGCTATTCATACTTCTCAGATCATCAAGGCTGGTGCTACCACTAGGCAGACTAGGCAAATGCCTAGGGCGCACTGCCGCCTAGGGCACCCGGCCACTGGTTATTCTACTTCCGCATTGTCCTCCACAGAGCTTGCAACTACCACCCTGACATGTCAAGCAGTGCCTGCCCCCCACAGCTCTCCCCTCTGATGTGTTTCCAGTAATCCCCCCTCTGCTCTGATATAATGATGTCAGTCAGTCACAGACAGTGTCACATGTGTCTAGCAACCCCCCTCCCAGGGCGCTCTCTGATGTGTCATGTCCTGGTGTTCAGCCATCCCCCTCTCTGATCTCCGATCTGAAATGTGTGCAGGCAGTCCCCCCTCCCCTGCTCTCCATCTCACACTGTGACATGTGTCCACAGTCCGGTACCGAGGATGCTATCCTCTCTCTCTCTGCTCTACAGTGTCCATATCCAGCAGAACAGCCTCCCCCCCCCCCCACACTCTCCTGGCCGTGTCACTGGAGCCGAGTACATGGATGTATCATGGGATATAACGTGGCACCTGCTGGTGGCTCTCCGGGCTTGGGGGACAGGTGGAGCCTGGAAGAGGCATGGAGACAGAGGCAGCAGGCAGGCACACAGTACAGCAGAGAGTTGGTTTGGGCAACGAACAGGCTGCAATCAAAGGGTCAGATCTGCCAAATGCACCCCGAAGCTGCATTGATTGGCACTATTAAAGTGGCATTGATGGGCGCTGGTGAGATAGAATTTGATGGTTACTGGGGAGGCTGCATTTGATGGGCACAGGTAGATGGAATTTGATGTGAGCTGGTGAAGTGGCATTGATGGGCGCTGGTGAGGTTGTATTTGATCGGCATTGGTGAGGTAGCATTTAATCGGTGTTGGTTGGGTTGCATTTGATTGGTGCTGGTAGGCTGCATTTGATGGGCATTGTTACTAGTCAGGTGTGGAGCCAGTGGGGGGAATGAGGTTTCACCTAGGGTGTCAAAAATTCTTGCACCAGTCCTGCAGATGAGGATGCAGTGTTTCGAAAAGTTCAGATATACTGATTCTGCATTCTGAGATATTATTGCTTACTTGTATTCTTTAAAGACAGGTCTGGCTTGTCTTGTAAGTGTCACACACATCTGTGGACCAGCTGTTGGATCTTATGGCAATACATTTTCTAAAGTGAATACTTTATATGTCTATTTGCTTCTTCATTTTGAATTATGGATAGCTTTTATTATTTGACATTTCTACGGTTCTAGATTTGAGACAGGCTGTCATCTTCCTATATTAACCTTGGTATTTGTGCTCTATAGAATAGCCATGAACTAAAGATGAATATGAAAAGACTGGAAAACTTGATCACTTGAGACTTAGCATAAAATCCTTTTCATGTTTTATTTACATTGAGTTTTCTTTACATTGAGTTGTCCTTGTAGAGATTATACAGTTACAGAGTTATGGAATATACACAGGGCTGGACTGGGACAAAAATTTGGCCCTGGACTTCATCCAGACCGGCCCACTTTCATTTTGCAAACACACACAAAAACAGTATATAAACTATACGCAATGGTGGGAAAAAAAAAAAAAAGTTAAATCACTTCACTGTAAGTATAAACAGCTTTTTTTTTATTATTTAGAGAAAATAATGCATTCCAACTTAACAGACGCCTTTAGCATTAAATGTGTAAGTTACACTCCGTTCAATGGCAGGTGTCATAAATAAGGAAAACAGTTATACCAGTGGTCAGTCATTAATGCATCAGTGACCAGTGGCAGTACATTCATTCATCATCAGTGATCATGACCAGCAGAGACAGTACATTAATTCATCAGTGACCATGACTACCAGTGGCAGTACATTCATTCATCAGTGACCATGACCAGTGGCCATAAATTCATTCATCAGTGACCATGATTACCCGTGGCAGTACATTCATTCATCAGTGACCATGATTACCAGTGGCAGTACATTCATTCATCAGTGACCATGACCAGTGGCCAAAAATTCATTCATCAGTGACCATGACCAACAGTGGCACTAGCAAATTCATATATCAGTGACTGTGACCAGTGGCATTAAATTATTGATCAGTTACCCTGGCCAATGGCATTAAATTATTCATCAGTTACCGTGACCAGTGGCATTAAATTATTAATCAATTATGGTGGCCAGTGGCATTAAATTATTAATCAGTTATGGTGACCAGTGGCATTAAATTATTCACCAGTTACCGTGACCAGTGGCATTAAATTATTCATCAGTTACCGTGGCCAGTGGCATTAAATCATTCATAAGTTACCGTGGCCAGTGGCATTAAATCATTCATCAGTTACCGTGGCCAGTGGCATTCAATTATTCATCAGTTACCGTGACCAGTGGTATTCAATTATTCACCAGTTACTGTGGCCAGTGGCATTAAATCATTCATCAGTTAACGTGGCCAGTGGCATTCAATTATTCATCAGTTACCGTGACCAGTGGCATTCAATTATTCATCAGTTACTGTGGCCAGTGGCATTAAATTATTCATCAGTTACCGTGGCCAGTGGCATTAAATTATTCACCAGTTACCGTGGCCAGTGGCATTCAATTATTCATCAGTTACCGTGGCCAGTGGCATTAAATCATTCATCAGTTACCGTGGCTAGTGGCATTAAATCATTCATCAGTTACCGTGACCAGTGGCATTCAATTATTCATCAGTTACCGTGGCCAGTGGCATTCAATTATTCATCAGTTACCATGGCCAGTGGCATTCAATTATTCATCAGTTACCGTGACCAGTGGCATTCAATTATTCACTAGTTACCGTGGCCAGTGGCATTAAATTATTCATCAGTTACCGTGGCCAGTGGCATTAAATCATTCATCAGTTACCGTGGCCAGTGGCATTAAATCATTCATCAGTTACCGTGACCAGTGGCATTCAATTATTCACCAGTTACCGTGGCCAGTGGCATTAAATCATTCATCAGTTACCGTGGCCAGTGGCATTCAATTATTCATCAGTTACCGTGACCAGTGGTATTCAATTATTCACCAGTTACTGTGGCCAGTGGCATTAAATCATTCATCAGTTACCGTGGCCAGTGGCATTCAATTATTCATCAGTTACCGTGACCAGTGGCATTCAATTATTCACCAGTTACTGTGGCCAGTGGCATTAAATCATTCATCAGTTACCGTGGCCAGTGGCATTCAATTATTCATCAGTTACCGTGGCCAGTGGCATTAAATCATTCATCAGTTACCGTGGCCAGTGGCATTAAATCATTCATCAGTTACCGTGACCAGTGGCATTCAATTATTCACCAGTTACCGTGGCCAGTGGCATTAAATCATTCATCAGTTACTGTGGCCAGTGGCATTCAATTATTCATCAGTTACCGTGACCAGTGGCATTCAATTATTCACCAGTTACCGTGGCCAGTGGCATTAAATTATTAATCAGTTACCATGACCAGTGGCATTCCATTATTCATCAGTTACCGTGGCCAGTGGCATTAAATTAATATTAATGCCACTGGTTACGCTAACTGATTAATAATTGAATGCCGCTGGTCAATTATTAATTTAATGCCACTGGTCATGGTAACTGATGAATAATTTAATACCACTGGTCACAGTAACTGCTTAATAATCAGTTACCATGACCAGTGGCATTAAATTATTTATCAGTTACCATGACCAGTGGCAGTACATTTACCCCTACCCCCCCCCCCCCCCCATGCTGCATATTACAGAAATGAGACAATGACAGTAATAGACTCAGCTTATTATTAATCATGCAGCCTGCATCCCGTATAGCATCTGATGCTGTCTGGACTTGCTGCAAGGAATTTTCAAGTTCCTCCTCCTCAGCGGCGCTGGCTCCTTGGTTGCAGTCTTGCAGGCAGCTGAGCTTGGGCAGCCGCTCGATACGCTCCTCCTATATCTCCGGCCCGCCTCCCCCTCCCCGGCCGTGAGTGACGTCACGGCGCCAGGACAAGGAGGCCGTAATGTTAGGGGGAGTTACAAATGAGTGGCAGCATCACGATGATGGTGTTTGTGTGCCGCCGGGTGCAGGAGCGGAGCCAGCCAGAGTTATTATAACACAATGCAGACACGGAGAGAAGTGTAGTGAGTCAGTGACACACTGACAACCGGCCCACTGAGCCAATCGGCCCACAGGGAAACTCCCGGTAGTCCCGATGGCCAGTACAGGCCTGAATATACATCTACTTAGTATTGACCACAATTAAAGCAGAACTAAACTCTTTCAATCAACATTCACTATTTTTAATCATTATGCTGCTAAATACATAGGAAGGTACATTATATTTACTTGTTGTAAACTTTTTTTTACATTGTTTTTACAAATTATACATACTTTCTTTGGCATCTTCACAGGCATTTTTTTCTTTCCATTGGAAAATGGGCTAAGCACACCCTCATACCTGCATGCCTGAGCTAAGGGCAGATGGATTTCAGGAAGTAAATGAGTCATCAGCCTTTACTCAAGATTGCCCTTACTCAAGATGGTAAGGTCATAGCAGCCCTTTATGAAACACAATTAAACAAAACGAGACAAGAAAACATACCAGAACAACAAAATACTGCATCTGTATGATTGATCCTTTGTGGTCTTTGAAGACACATATAGAAATGTAGCGCTATCCCCCAAAGGAGCCGCTTAAGTTTGTTTGGTCCGTTGCTCTGCCTCTCAACCCCAGTAACAGTCTCAGCCCCCTCTGGCACACCTGGCAATAGTGTAAGGTCAATACCCAATGAGAAACACACATGTTATGATAAAACACAGAACTTGTCTTTACTGCAACACTTCTATGAAAAAGTGACAACCAGTTACAATATATATGTTCAAGGAATGCAATGGGAGAGCAATAACTGAGGTTATGAGCAATATGGCTCAATACTATATCCAGGCTGCTTTCAGGGGATTCAAAACCTGAGAATAACCCCAAGAGCAGAGGCACACTTACCGTATTTTTCGCTCCATAAGGCGCCCCTGACCATAAGACACATTGAGGTTTTAGAGGAGGAAAACAAGAAAAAAATATTCTGAACCAAACGGTGTACTAAAATATTTAATATTATACTGCTATTATAGGTGGGTGGTGGACACACAGCAATTCCACCCCCCACTCTCCTATTAAATCAGCTCAGCTACACTATACCTAGGTGGTGGTGGTGGGCACAGCAACCTCCCCCCCCCCTCTCCCAGATCAGCTCAGGGTGGCAGAGCAGACACAAACACCCCTTTAGCCTCTTTTGTCACAACAGCTCAAGTGACTGGGCAGTGGATACCATGCCAGCCCACATCTCCCACCCTCTTATCACCAGCTTACCTCAGGCAGCGGAGGACACTGCCATTACATTGCACAACCCCCTCTGGCTGGCTGGCTCTAAGCCTCACATGGGCAACAGCTAGAAAGGAGGACTGGGGACATAGTTTGTAACAGCATCTGCTGGTGGAAGGAGCAGGAAGTGAGACTGGACCAGACCATGGCGCCGGGGGTGTTCCAGCTGAAAAAAACAAACAGCCAGAGCTCTTGTCACTTTTGGGATGGTGTCACCTCTGGTGGGTGTCAACTGACCTGGGTGCGGTGTGTACCCACCCATGTTTTGGCACCCGGGGAAGTCCAACTCCCCCTGCTCCCCTTGGTATGCCCCTGGAAGGGTCTGCCTCACATCCTGTCCTCTCTCCTCCACGGAGAAGCTAAACGCTGGTATTATGGCACGGTAGCCATGATGGGGGGGGGGGGGTGGTACCTGGTCAGTATTTGCTCCATAAGGTACATGGCAAATGAATCACAATAGGGCAATCCATATCAGATTGGCTACCTTTACTCAGATTAGCTCTATGAGTCAAGACAGGAGGAGAGCAGAGGAATGAACCTCTTTGTGTCAGGCCTCTCTCTTCTGTCCCCTGACACCACAGGCCCAACTTTAAACACTTTTTTCAAATCAACATGTAATGGCTTAACTTCTTAGATAAACTATCCCACACACCCACTGTATATACAGAGCCCTGAAAATGTTGAGTGTGGGTCCGTATGGCACTAGTGGCTTCAGTCATTTTGTAGAAAAGAAAAAAACTTTGTGTCTTCCGCTAGCTATTTTCGTTGGTGCACTTAAACTCCTGAATAGCAGGGCCAAACAACACAACTTGTCCTAATTATCAAGTGAAGGCAGGATCTTTCTCAGCAAGGTGAAAGCACAATGGTGTCTGTATATAGTGTCCCTGGAAATGGGTGACCTTATCCTTTAGCCCTGTGGCACTACAAGTGTCAGCAAGATGACTAACAGCAATGATGTCTGTATACCATGTCCATTTAACTTCTTCTGTGGTGCAGTGTCCCTGTTTCCTGCAAATGGGCAAAAGCCCTCTCACCCAACTCTGAGGTCAAGACCCAAACGAACATCCTGGAACAGCAGGCTTTCCTGGTGACCATACTGGTCACCTCACACTGTGCACCTGGGATGCCCCTGGTATCCCCCTCTCTCAGGCTGAATGTCCCGACTGGCGGCAGAGGCCTAAATCGTGCTGTGAAATCACCTTGAAGGCAGTACCTCTCCCTTAGGTCTGATCTCTTCCTCCGCCTCGTGCTGTCTGAATTCTCCTCAGGAAATAAAAATGGAGTCCCTCCTTTCCTGCCCTCAGAGCATGCTGGTCTTTTGTAGTTCAATACAGTTAAATCTTAATGTGAAACTTGAGTCATGGAACTACAATTCCCTTTATGCTTTGCTTCCTGATGGTAATCACACTGCTGACAGGATGTGATGACAACAGAGTTTTAGCTGGCACTAAAGGGAAACAGTCTCATGGCAACAATGTTGCAAAGTGTCTTTTGATACTGCAGGTAAGATAGTCAGCTTCCTGTTACACAAATACAACCCGGTTGTCTCTGCCACCCAGTGAAAAGGCCCCCAGCCACTACTACACCATCTCTGGGACAATTAACCACCAATGTTCAGACACACCCCAACGTTATCAATGTAACCACTTGAGGAGAAGAAATAGCCATACCCGAGGCGGGTCTAACCTATAATTCCCAGCACCATCTTCAAAGACGCAAAGCTTGCTTCTATGAAAAACAAACTGAATGGCCAAATTGCCTAATGATATTAAAAAACTAAACTAAATAAAATAAATTAGCCATAGACTGAACAGGAAACTATTTTCTGAATAAGTCACCTACATCCATAGATCAAAGGCACCTTTATCCCAAAAAATATAATTTTTTGAAGCGATAATGAAAGGAACACTAAACTAGCATATTAAGAAGGTGAAAGGATGCCAAAGAAGGTATTCAGGGGAGGAAGGGCAGGTGAAACCTGTCTGATGCTGGCAATGGTCCTCCAACGAGATCCTCCCTCTTCACCTCACACCAAGGACAATCCCCTGAGACCCTGACCACACCAATCAGGTAGTGCCTTTTACATATTCATGAATAACAAATAAAACCATGCTCAACTTCCCCTATTCTGCATGCCCTAGTCATGTTGCCCTCCTTTTAGTTCCACTTACCTCCAGGCCTAACACTTGTCACAAAAATAGTATTCTTCATCTTTAAAATAACTTTTCATGCTTTAAAGCAGGGGTGCCAAACCTTTTGAAAAGCAAGGGCCACCTAAGCGACTTGGTAACCAGTCGCGGGCCACAAAGAGCGGGGCGGGTGCATGGCAGCCCACTCTATAGAGCCCTCGACTTTTTTTTTTTCTTTTTGCGGATTGGATTGGAGGTAGGCGTTTGTAAACGGACACAAATCCATTTACATCTTCTACTCCTTAGAGGTGAATGGAGGGTCCAATTGGGTCGGACTGACTGTGTGAAAGGGGCCTATGGGTTAGTGCAGGTAACCCCCAGGTGCGGATCAGTTTGAAAGCAGCCCAGTAACCACTGCAGAACCGATATGCTCATATATACACTGTGATGTTAGTAATTAACTTACTATTAATAACAGTATTCTATTCCATCACAGAGGAGGAGCTCGCGGGACACATCAGAGGCCACTGGTTGGGCACCCCTGCTTTAAAGCATCAAACATAGTAAATATAGCAATGGTGTCACCTAGTATGTAACATTGCCTTAAAACATTAAAGTAGAACTAAGGACAATTTTTTTTGTTCATTTTGGATAGAGTTTAGAAGTATTATAACCCCTGTCAGTTTTTTTTTTTTTTTTTTGCAACCTGTGCTTCATTAGGGAGATTTCCCTTTACTTCCTGTCCCACAGTAAAAACAACAATATAAAGGGAATCTTTGGTTGTCTCCAGGGTCACCAGAATCAGTGTCACCATTGGATGATTTCCCCTATATTCCAGTTGACAAAATGTGGTATTGTCTTTTACCTTCACTATCATTGATGATACTAAACAGGACAAATGGAAAGGGAGAATGTCCCTAACCCAATAAGCATTCTAATCCCTCTCCAAAACTATATATTAAAAAAAAGTTGTGCCTTAAGTTTTGTTTAAAAGAAACCTGCTAAATAGAGGCTGCAGTTTCTGTCCACACCTAAAAATTCTAGTTGCCTGGCTGTCACATTAATCCTCTCCATTCAACGTCACTGACCCAGAGAAATAACAAATTCTGACTCTCCATCTCTCAGTTACTGCATGCATCAGAAGTATAGAAGACAGCCACTGTCAGTTCACTGGCAGTTTCAAGAAGAGGCTAGCAATATCAGCTCACACACTTCTTTCATGATAGATGCACTTAAAAGCTCAACTCCAGACAAATATTAAAAAACAAAACAAAAATACAATAAATGCACATATATATGTAGCGGCGGCTCCTGCAGTTTGGTTTGGGTACAATTGTCTAAATTAGACCTCAGCATCAGTCTGACTAAACCGTGAGATGTTCAGCCTGGCCACAGGGGGCACTGTGTCTTCTGGCAGGCATTGGAACTATGGTCTGGTTGGGTGCTTAAGTTACTCTCTCTCTGAGCCCGCCCAGTGGGAGTGGCGTTCTCGCTGTGCTTTCTGGGAGAGGGTACTTTTTTTTTTTAAATTTATTTTTATTGAAAGTTTTCCAACACAGTAATAACATACAAACATAACCTCCCCCCCCGCCCATCCCAACCACACCCTCCCCCCACCCGACCAAACTCCCACCCGTGCAGCCCTCCATTCTCCTTCTGGAGCTCAGTCTGTAATCATTGACAGCATCACATATATAAGAAACACATTATTTGTACCGTTACTGAGTATTTAGCTACCCAAGATGGGGATGTTATCCAATCCGAGAGGTAGCACCCTCCCACCCCGCCCCTCCCCCGACATACCAGGAGTACACCACCAGCCAAGCAATCAATTCACAGTGTCCGCGGCATCAAGCCAACACCTCCACACCTTCTCAAATTTGTTAGGACACCCTCTGCTGAGATAAGTGGCTTTGTATAACGGTAAAGCTTTATTAATTAAACCTTTCCAATAAGAAACCATAGGAGGTTCGGGTTTCTTCCAACATAGCAGGATAGATTTGCGTGCATAAAACAACGCCAGAGAGATCAGAGTCCTCTGCGCCCTTCGAGGTGCCAATTCCTCCACCAGTCCGAGCAAACATACCGCAACTGTGACTGGAATCGGCACCGAAAGGACAGATTGTATAACCTGCGTCACTCCATTCCAGAACTCCTCAATCCGCGGACACAGCCAAAACACATGGTCAAAATCAGCCCGGTCAGCTGTGCAGCGCCAGCAGCCCCCCATCCCGGTACCGTAAATTCTAGCCAGTCTGGCTGGGGTGTAGTATACTCTATGTAAGATTTTAAACTGTATAAGTCTGTCTCTAGCCGATACTAGGGTCTGAAACGGGTATCCCCACATGTCGTCCCAATCCTCCCCTCCAAAGTCAGGTACCAAGGCACTCCAAACTTCTCTACATTGTTGTACAGGTTTCGGCCTGTCCGAGAACAACAGTTTGTACACAACGGAGAGAGGCTGTTTTAGATCCTCAATTTCCAGAGGTGACACCCCCAACTGCAGAGCCCCCGGACCGAACTGAGAAAGAAAAGCATGTCGCAACTGTAAGTACCGAAAAAAATACCAATTGGGAAGATCATGTTGTACCTTAAGCTGATCAAACGTCAAAAGCTGCCCCCCTCCTACCACATGCTTTAGCATTTTAACACCTACCCTGGCCCATATCACCGGATCTGGTATACCCCCAAAATGCGACAAATTAGGATTGAACCATAGAGGAGTGTCGGGAGACCAACTCCCTTCTGGCTGTTTCATCAAGGTCTGTGCTTTCCCCCAGGCCCGGATCGTTGCCCGCATAGAGGCCGTCAGAACTGGTGAAGCCCCTGGACCTCTATACACCAAATGGGACAGACTCTCATACGAGCCCAAAAGGGCCGCCTCCAGTACATTTGCCGAATCCCCGTCCTCCCGTGTCAGCCACCGTCTAGCGACTACCATTTGCCCAGCCAGATAATACTTAAAAAGATCCGGCAATGCCAAGCCACCCTGACCCCACGGCTCCTGCAAAACCCTGAGACCTATTCGGGGATGCGTAGCGGCCCATAAAAAGGATCCAAAAAGACTATTAACCCTCCGAAAAAATGAGCAGGGAACCCAAATGGGAGAATTACGTAAGAGGTAAAGGAATACAGGCAGAACCTTCATTTTGAGCAGGTTAACCCGACCAATGAGGGACAGCGGCAGATGCTTCCAAGCTTCCAGCTGCACCTTAACCCTGGCCAGCAAGGGGAGGAGATTCAGAGACATAAAGTCGCCCACTCGTGGTGAAACTCTCACTCCCAAGTATTTAATTTCTTGCACCCAGGCTATGGGGACCCTAGTGGTCGCCCCCTCTCGCGCCTCCCCGTCAATAGCCAGCACGTTTGATTTCTCCCAATTAACACGGAGCCCGGAGAACTCAGCAAACCTGTCGAGCACCCCAAACACCGCCTCCAAAGATGGCCCTGCGTCCTTCAGGAAAAGGAGCATGTCATCTGCATAGAGCGCTATACTTGGGAGAGGGTACTTAAGATGCGAACGTCACGTGGTTCGGGGTTCCGGTCCAGAATGATGTGCTGATTTCATGGTCCTGGTCCTCCTGACCAGCCCCAGGAAGGCTAAGGCCTAGGGTGTGGATCCACCCAACTTTAATGTCTCGGGGCTGGCTAGCCTGAGGCGAGGAAACTAACAGAAGGATTCTGAGGTGGCTGGGTGCTGTCTCCGGTTCGGGAGAGACCGAGTGTCTTCAAGCATTCCAGGGGAGGACTCTTCAGAAGAACACGACGTGCGTTGGTTTTCTAAGCAAGAGCCTGGAAGGGCTGAAGTAACCGAGAGAATCCAGTCTTGTGGATATACAAGTGTTCTCAAGCTTAGTTTTCCTACGTGTTCTACAACAACGTCTGTGGCAGAGACATTATCTTGTACATTTCTACAACAACGTCTGTGGCAGAGACTTGTTCTAAAGTAAGCACCTTGTTGGCTGCTAGGCCTTGTGAGAGAGGAGAGGGACTGTCCAACCTGAGTGATCATCCAGTTGCGAATGGCTATTCTCTGGATGCAGTCAAAGTAGGCAAGTTCTTTAGCAAATCTGACTTTGACACTAAGAGTACCTGAACTTTCTTTTCCAACCCTCTGATCCCAATTCAAGAAACTGTTTCATTGTCTACGTTTTTACAAATAAAATCCATTCAATTGGATCTGTTGTCAGTCTCCAAGTTACTGGGCAATTTACCACAGGAACCCCTAGACGTGCAACGAGGAAACCAGGAGGTAAAGGTACAGTAAGTCCAAATCTAACCAGCAGCTCATTCGGGGTTTAGTGTTACATATATTTATAGAAAACATTATTGAACAAAATGTTAAAATGCAGTTAATTTAAATACCTGATATTATCTTCTTGTACTCCTCTGTGCAGCAGTACTCGTACTGAGAAAGGGAAAGAGATCACTAGCGGAAAATCAATTGGGCTAGTGTGCCCATGAGCTAGTAATGAACATGCTCATAGGAGGAGAAAACAGAGTGAACAGAGGGCTGACTTATAAGTGTGCTGCTATTCCTTTTTTTTTTTTCTCCTAATTACAGACTAGAGACAGAAAGGAGGCAATGCTGTATTGTTTAACTAATATAGAAAAAACAGGTCACCAGCCTGTCTGCTGTCTGGTGAAGCTGTCTACAACTCAGAATGTAAAGTGAAACCTCGGATTGCGAGTAACGCAGTTTACGAGCGTTTTGCAATACGAGCTATTTTTCTTTTTTGAAATCCTGACTCGGTTTGCGAGCATTGTCTTGCAAGACCAGCAGGATTCAAGCCGCTGGGGTGTGCAGTACTGCATTTGGCCAGAGGTGCGGGGGCGCCAGCGACGCTTGGAGACACTTGGAAATGCTCGGAGACTATCTGAAATGCTCGAAAACTGCTGTACCGCATACATATGCTGTACTGCATACACTGGCACCCCTGCACCTTTGGCCACATACAGTACTGCATACTCCAGCAGTCAGTGTAGAACGAATTATCTGAGTTTGCATTGATTCCTATGGGGAAACTTGCTTTGATATATGAGTGCTTTGGATTACAAGCATTCCTCTGGAACTAATTATGCTAGTAATCCAAGGTACTACTGTATCCTGTAATGAGTTGAAGTCAGCAGGATTAACCATGATGTAGGGACCCAGGAGACTGACCCTCAGAAGTGTAGGTCTCAGAAGAAAGTTCATCAGTGGATTACACAGCAGCAGAGTGGGGTTCAGCGGTGTGGGATATAGCACCTCCCTAACCTGAGCCTGTAATTGGACAGAAAAGGGACAGCAGCAGCACATTGATAAGTCATCCCTCTGCTCACTCTTCTCTCCCCTCCTTCCAAATGCCTAACAGGGCATGGTTAGTGTGAAAGGTAGGTATTTGCTGCCTTTATTACAGGTTTAGCTTTTTTGCAGAGGTGTAACTATGGGGTCGCAGAGGTCGCAATTTGAGTTACGTTTGTACTGTGTAGTGAGTGTGACATTAGACCACTTTACAAAATGAATATTGAGTACAGGCTCTCATATTTGCGTAGTGGTGCATATGAATGACAAATGTCCTTGTTTCAATATAATGCACACAATATTTTACCTTTAAAATGTATTTAGACTTTTGCAGCCAAACTGGGATAACGCCTATGTTATATTTATAACATCTTCTTATTTGCATAGCATAAATTTAAAAAAAATGTATTAAAAAATTGCAGCTTACCTTTTTTTAGATGCACTAGGACTTAAAAATCCTCCCTACTGCTCCCCATTTATGAGGGGACCAGGGACTTGTGTTTGCCATAATTATCCCTGTCTGTACTATGCTGGTAGATCTTAAAACTAGATGAGCAGGACTGTCTCTCCTAACAAAGGGATAAAGATTCCCAGGCTTGTGTCTATCGTGGTAATGTATTTTAAAATAAATCAAATCTATTCAAAGCAATAGAAGCTGCCTATGTACAGTAAATAAAAACCAAATACAAAACATAAGGAGCTGCGCTTAAACATATAATAAAAATAAAAAAATGTGCAATTGAATACGATCAATCAGATAAATCAGTCCGATCAAATTGTGAAACAAATCACAAAGGATGACTACAAACAGGGCAAAAAAATAAGTGAGCATTAATGATAAATAAATGTATGTACAGGAAAATCTACTCCAAACAAACAGCTAAATAATATAAGTATATATGTTTTTAAAGTTATTTGATGGCATGCTGTGTGAATGGGAACACATAACAATCACTTAATGAGGGCTTGTCAAATTCAACTGCAAAAGTGGAAATACATTTTACATCATGTGAGTCACACTTTGGCTTATTTTACACTTGCCGTTGGGGATGGTGGATAAAAATAGGTGGTTGAGTTGTGTTTTTACTAACACCTCGACGCACCCTTCCCCCACACAAACACAGACACTTAAAGTGGTAGTAAACCCTGTTTTACCACTTATACCTACAAGTAAGCCTATAATAAAGCTTATCTGTAGCTAATGTGAATATCTCCTAAACTTGCACTGTTTAGGAGATATTCGGAGTGCATGCAGCCAGTGATGTCACCAGCGCATGCGCTCTGAAGGTCCAGCATACAGTGCCGGACCTTCAGAGCCCGTGTTGTAAATGGCAGCTCCCACGCGCATGTGCAGGAGGGGCGTATTTGCGCCCCCTGCCATTCATGGAGCAGGAGGCCGCTTAATTTGTTTTATTTTTTATTCTTCAACTGTGGTTTACTACTGCTTTAAAGAGGAAAAACCTAATTATCTATTCTTAAAAAATGTACCCACTCATTCCTCCTACTTATCCTGCCTAACTTGTGAGTAAAATATCTGTATACTTACCTATCTTTAATGGTCTGGTGACGCAATCAAGCAGCTCCAGCTCCCCTGTGCCAGTGAGCAGCTGCTGCAGGGGAGAGGAGGCAGCACCAAAAATGGCTGGGCTGTGGGAGCTTATGGGTGATGTCATAGTTCCTGGAATTCAGAGCTGTTGAGCACTCCTTTACACAGAGCTGCAGGATCATGTTTAAGCAGCAGATTAAAAATAGGAAATTGTACAGATCTTACAGGTTTTGCAGATTGGAGGAAGGAGAGGGAGCATTTTTAAGAATAGGTTTTCTTCCACTTTAGGCCACAAAGGCAGCTTGGGGTGTACACATGATGCAGCCTGAATGCTTTCCATTGTCACAACTGCGAGCCAAATGCTACTAAGCTTGCGGTTTATTCCCATAGATATATTATAAAATACAATGGTGGCTGGTGCTCCATAATTCGGGGGGGGGGGGGGATGGGGGGCAGAAAACCAACTCCATCCCACCCCACCCCCCCAGGAGACAGTTATGAATGCGGGGAATACCGGGAACACCCCCCCCTCCCCCCACCGCGGAAGACGGACTGCCTCCTTACCTTAGCAGGCAGATGTCCTGCCCGGAATGACTCCAATCTCCCCTCCGATCTCCTGTCCAAGCCAGGGAGTGCTAGATGGCTGGGCCGGATGCTGGATGGTGAGCCATCCTTGGAGTCTGACTGTGGCGGCTGTTGGGTTGGTCTTCCCCTGCTTCTGCCCCGGCTGTGCGTCTTCTCCGGCTGTGCATCTCCTCCCTCCTCCCCCTTGGTCAATAAGATCGATTCTCCTTTCGGCCAATTGGGAAACGGGTCTCATGACCTGCTTCCTGATTGGTTAGGGGGAGAAACAGTGTGAGAATAGCGAATATTCATTCTCTATTCTCACACTGGGTGAGCTCAAAGCGCAGTGCTCTGTGCCCCGAACCCACCCTTTTTTTTAAGCCTCTTTCTCTAATCACATGCTTCAAAAAAAACAAAACACCCCCCACCCATTGGAATTCATGCGTCCATCGCCCTGCATGTAGATTAGGGGGCCGGATGCATGGATGGGGGGGGGGGGGGGGGCACTGATAAAATACAGTATCTCACAAAAGTGAGTACACCCATCACGTTTCTGTAAATATTTTATTATATCTTTTCATGTGAAACTGAAGAAATTACACTTTGCTACAATGTAAACTAGTGAGTGTACAGATTGTATAACAGTGTAACTCAACACACAGCCATTAATGTCTAAACCAATGGCAACAAAAGTGAGAACACCCCTAAGTGAAAATGTCCAAAGTGTCAATATTTTGTGTGGCCACCATTATTTTCCAGCACTGCCTTAACCCTCTTGGGCATGGAGTTTACCAGAGCTTCACAGGTTGCCACTGGAGTCCTCTTCCACTCCTCTATGATGATATCACGGAGCTGGTGAATGATAGAGACCTTGCGCTCCTCCACCTTCCGTTTGAGCATGCCCCACAGATGCTCAATAGAGTTTAGGTCTGGAGACACGCTTGGCCAGTCCATCACCTTTACCCTCAGCTTCTTAGCAAGGCAGTGGTCGTCTTGGAGGTGTGTTTGGGGTCATTATCATGTTGGAATACCGCCCTGTGGCCCAGGCTTCGAAGGGAGGGGATCATGTTCTGCTTCAGTAGGTCACAGTACATGTTGGCATTCATGGTTCCCTCAATGAGCTGTAGCTCCCCAGTGCCAACAGCACTCATGCAGCCCCAAACCATGACACCCCACCATCATGCTTGACTGTAGGCAAGACACACTTGTCTTTGTATTCCTCACCTGGTTGCCGCCACACTTGCTTGACACCAGCTAAACCAAATACGTTTATCTTGGTCTCATCAGACCACAGGACATGATTCCAGTAATCCGTGTCCTTAGTTTGCTTGTCTTCAGCAAACTGTTTGCGGGCTTTCTTGTGCATCATCTTTAGAAGAGGCTTCCTTCTGGGACGACAGCCATGTGGACCAATTGGATGCAGTGTGTGGCACATGGTCACACACTGACAGGCTGACCCCCCCACCCCTTTAACCTGTGCAGCAAAGACAACCCTATTTCCCAAAGACAACCTCTGGATATGACGCTGAGCATGTGCACTCAATTTCTTTGGTCGACCATGGCGAAGCCTGTTCTGAGTGAAACCTCTGTTTGTAAACCGCTGTAGGGTCTTGGCCACCGTGCTGCAGCTCAGATTCAGGATTCGGCAATCATCTTATAGCCTAGGCCATCTTTATGTAGAGAACAATTCTTTTTTTCAGATCCTCAAAGTTCTTTGCAATGAGGTACCATGTTGAACTTCCAGTGAGCAGTATGAGAGTGTGAGAGCGATAACACCAAACTTAGCACACCTGCTCCCCATTCACACCTAAGACCTTATAACAATAACGAGTCACATGATACCAGGGAGGAAAAATGGCTAATTGGGCCCAATTTGGACATTTTCACTTAGGGGTGTACTCACTTTTGTTGCCAGCAGTTTAGACATTAATGGCTGTGTGCTGAGATATTTTAAGGGGACAGCAAATTTACACTGTTATACAAGCTGTACACTCACTACTTTACATTGTAGCAAAGTGTAATTTCTTCAGTGTTGTCACATGAAAAGATAGAATAAAATATTTCCAAAAATGTGAGAGACTGTATATAAAAAATACAAATGTACATGCACTATTTAAAATATATAGAAAATTACAAAAATACAGACATCAATGAGGCAGCATGCTCTGTAAAAAGCAATCGGCTGCAGAAAGCAGGTGTAAACTGTGGGAACAAATACACCAGAGGTGTTGCCTATTGATGTACTTTTTCTACAACCTAGTGAAAACTAGGGGTAATTCTGTATATGACTGGTTCCCGCAGAAGCCCTCATTTTATTTTGCTCTTATTTCCTCAGCGATGCTCCAATATTCTTTTCTCTTTTTTTATAGCAGGCTTTCTGCTATATCAGTTATCAGTCTATGGCCTTGTTTATCCAACCTCCACACAGCTAACAAGCCTCTTCACATCAGAAGTAAACATCATCTTTCAAGGAGAGAGACTATTTATCATACAACGATCAAGAAGTAATTAGGAGCGCAAGGTTACATAATATTGCCTTGATTTATTTCACAGTGATTAAAGGAACACGCCATCGCTATGGAAGGAAGTGCACAGCACAGAAATAACATGACAGATTCTGCCTCCATTCTTTACAAGTTATAATCTAGTACAAGTCAAGATATTGTAAATTCTTTCATACTTTGCCAAAGGCGGTTCCGTTTATTCATTTGTCAGAGCAGAAAGGCCTCTAATAAAAGGATAGACGCAGCAAATTGTCGCTTGTGATCACTTATAAAAAAAAGTGATAAACAATAGGACACTGCTAGCTACAGATCATGAGAAAACTATTCATACAATCATTTCAACCATTATTTCAGCTTAATCAGAGCCTTTGGGAGTAAGAATATTCATTTACTTAAGAATAAAAGTGTTATAATAAAATTACCTATACACGTTATATCACTGTCTTCCAGGGAAGCACTGGATGTGCAAAAGGAAAGCCAGAAGCAGAATCTATAACGTCCAGATTCTTATATTATAAAAAGCCAACATGTTTTGGGGGTTCAAAGGGTCCCCCCTTTGTCAGGGTCTAATACAGGTGAACAAATTGTGTACTAGTCTGATACATTTAAAGGGATCCTGAAGAGTAACCAGTATAATCATTACAGATGCTGCTTAAAGCTGAAGTGTAGTGATTTTTTTTATTTATTTTTTATTTGTAGATCAGCACCAGGGACAGTGCTTACAATGAATTAGGCCTGATTCACACCTATGCATTTTTTGTGCTTTTTGCATTTTGCAGATTTGCACTACAGAACATGTTCCATAGGAAACCATTTTAATTGGACTGCAGTGCAAATCTGCAAAATGCAAAAAGCACTAAAAATGCATAGGTGTTAATCCAGCCTAAGGCCTGATTCACACCTATGCATTTTTAGTGCTTTTTGCATTTTGCAGGTTTGGACTACAGTCCATTTAACATGGTTCCCATAGGGAACACGTTCTGCAGTGCAAATCTGCAAAATGCAAAAAGCACTAAAAATGCGTAGGTGTGAATTCAGCCTTAGGCTGGATTCACACTTATGCATTTTTTAATGCTTTTTGCCTTTTGCAGATTTGCACTGCAGTCCATTTGCACTGCAGTCCATTTAACATGGTTTCCTATGGAACATAGCAAAAAGCAATAAAAATGCGTAGGTGTGAATCCAGCCTAAGACTCATCCTGCACATTTTTTCCTGGGACCTCATGCATCCACACTTTGGACTATAGTCTCAGCAGTTATTTTGAAGTGGTTGTAAACTCTCCCCCACAACTTTGTCCCATGTAAATCAGCATAAAAACCCCTAATGAACACTGCTTGTAGGTCTCTCCTTACTTTCTTAGTATTGTTGTAATCCTTTTTGTTCTTTAGAATGACATAACTGGGCATGCCCAGATCTCCCCTGATTTACGGGACACTCTCTATGTGCTTATCTTATCTGTTATCAGGACTTCCTATGGAAGTGATATCCCAGGAGGCTGCAGCATCACTCAGAGCTTCCTCCTACACACCATGTGACCATGTGACATGACATGCAGTGTAAACCTGACCATTACTGCAGTCCTATCAGCTGAAGCTGATAAGACTGACAAAGGCAAACATCCCCTTCTTTTGCAATGAATAAGACCCCTTTCACATGGGCCAGACTCCTTTAACCACTTAAGGACCAGCCTCGTTTTGAGAATTTGGTGTTTACATGTTTAAAACAGTTTTTTTGCTAGAAAATTACTTAAAACCCCCAAATATTATAGTCTAAAAAAATAGTTTTTTTTCTAACACCCTAGAGAATAAAATGGCAGTTATTGCAATACTTTTTTCCCACCGTATTTGCGCAGAGGTCTTACAAGCGCACTTTTTTGGGAAAAAAAATCACTTTTTTGAATAAAAAAATAAGCAGTAAAATTAGCCCAATTTTTTTTATATTGTGAAAGATAATGTTACGCCGAGTAAATTGATACTCAACATGTCATGCTCCATAGGCGACGTTTAAAAAATTGTACAGGTTGCATGTTTTACATTACAGAGGATTATTGCCCTCGCTCTGCCGATCGCGGTGATACCTCACATGTGTGGTTTGACATATGAGGGCGCTACTCATGTATGTGTTCGCTTCTGCGTGCAAGCTCGGCGGGACGGTGCGTTTTAAAAAAAAAATGTATTTCTTTTAAAAAAAAATTATTATTATTATTTATTTTACCTTTAATTTTTTATTTTTACACTGTTTAAAAAAAATGACACTTTTATTCCTATTACAATGAATGTAAATATCCCTTGTAATAGAAAAACAAGGCAGGTCCTCTTAAATATGAGATCTGAGGTCAAAAAGTCCTCAGATCTCATATTTAGACTAAAATGCAATTAAAAAAAATTGTAATTTAAAAAAATCATTTAAAAAAATTGTCCCTTTAAGAGCTATGGGCGGAAGTGACGTTTTCATGTCGCTTCCTCCCAGCAATTGTATGGAGACGGGTGGGGGTGATTGCTTCCGCCGCTGCCGACAGCTCCGGTAACACCCCTTTCACACCACACCGCCCATTGCGTTGGCGGTAAAACGCCACTATTTTTAGCGGCGTTTTACCGCCGGATTTGCGCCACATTTCGGCTGCTAGCGGGGCGCTTTTACCCCCCACTAGTGGCCCCGAAAGGGTTAAAACTGCCGGCAATACGCCGCAATAGCGGCGTTTTGCCGGCAGTATTACAGCGCTGCCCCATTGATTTCAATGGGGAGCAGCGGTGGAGGAGCGGTAAACACACCGCTCCTTCACCGCTCCAAAGAAGCTGCTGGCAGGACTTTTTTCTGACGTCCTGCCAATGCACCGCTGTAGTGTGAAAACCCCTCTGGGCTTTCACACTACACACAATGGTGCAGCTTCTTTAGGGCGGATTGCAGGCACTATTTCTAACGCTATAGCGCCTGCAAAATGTCCTGGTGTGAAAGGGGTGTTAGCGACGGAAGGCCCCGGATCACGGCGGGGGGGGCCCTCTCCCGCCACCGATAAAAGTGATCGCACAGTGAATCCACCGCAGGGACCACTTTTATCTTGTAGCAGACCGCCCGCTGAAGAAGGGGATACTGGGGTTATGGCAGCTAGCTGCTACCATAACAATAATATCCTCTTTCAAACAACCACCGTAAAACTGCGGTGGGTGGTCCGTAAGTGGTTAAAGTGATTGTAAATGATCACCTTGTAAAACAACCCATTAAGTTTAAAATAGAAATGAAATGCAAAACATTTTTGTATAGATATAAAAAAAAAATATGAATACCTTTTTTCCCTTTTTTATAAATGATCACATTCCCTCTGATCTCAGCTGTATAAAAGCTGGGGGAAGGAGAAGCAGCAGCACACTGAGCTTGCCAGTGAATGGCTGTGCAGCAGGGACGTGTCAGAACAAGTCTGATCATTGGAGGAGAGTACACTGAGTTTCCAGTATTGCTAGAGAACTGACAGCAGTGTGGCCTCCTGCTTAGCATGCTCAGTTTTTAATAGGAAAGCAGAAGGTCTGGGAGGAGGAGGACCAGGGATTTCACAGAAAGGAAGCAATACAAAGAGAAAAGGATACTTGCTCATACAAGTACATGGTACAGCAGGCAAATATCAGGAATATGAAGTGTTGGGGTAACAAACGCTTGAACCCCAGTTTTCCCAGCATGGGAAATGTCCTGAGCAGAGCAGGTGGATGACAGGTCTGTATCCGCTCAGTTTATGAAGAGTGAACATGGACACAGCCCGCTGTGCTCTATTGGCAGATGTAAATGAACCAGCTGTCTGTGTACACCCAACTGCCCTCCAATCTGATCCGGACAGACACGGGGGGCAATGGACACCATTCCGTTTGTTTTTGCTGGATTGCAGGTAGGGGGGTTCAAAAGGACACATGTTTGTTTACATCCACCACTCTATAGAGAAGATTGGGGGGGTCTGATCAGGTCTGCCTGAAAAACAGACTCAATCGGACCTCTGGTGTAAAAGGGGCCTAAAGTATGTCCCTTGTGCTGGTGGTTTCTCTGTCCATTGGAATCTGAATTCCTCTGCCCCCAGAAGCCCCTGAAATTGTGATCCTCCAGTGTTGTGGGGGTTAATACGAGAAGTTATTTCTGGCACCAGCTATGCCCGCCTTGTTCACCCCCCTGCTCCATTCATAAAAGATGTACTATCGCTTCCCACAACAAATATCTATGAAAGAAGGAGACAAGCCTTTCATTCATTAGTGCAGTGCTGGGTGCCAGGTAGGGGTGTTGAATATTATCGCAGTATCAAGGCATCGCAGTTCAGATGTTCGCGATTCTGTATTAATGCTGTGACTCAGCTAAATCGACCTCCGATGATGTCATACGGAGCTCCATACATGCAGTGCTCTGTCTCCCCTGGAGACACACAGATCCCACCATCCCTCTGCCACTAATTCCACCATCCCTCTGCCACTGATCCCATCCATCCCACCATCCCTCTGCCACTGATCCCATCCATCAAACCATCCCTCTGCCACTGATCCCACCATCCCTCTGCCCCTGATCCCATCAATCCCACCATACCTCTGCCACTGATCCCACTATCCCTCTGTCTCTGATCCCATCCATCCCACCATCCCTCTTCCACTAATCTCATCATCCCTCTGCCTCTGATCCCACCATCCCTCTGCCACTGATCCCATCCATCCCACCATCCCTCTGCCACTGATCCCACTATCCCTCTGCCTCTGATCCCATCCATCCCACCATCCCTCTGCCACTAATCTCATCATCCCTCTGCCTCTGATCCCACCATCCCTCTGCCACTGATCCCACCATCCCTCTGCCACTGATCCCATCCATCCCACCATCCCTCTGCCACTGATCCCATGATCCCTCTGACACTGATCCCATCCATCCCACCATCCCTCTGCCACTGATCCTATCCATCTCACCATAGAGTGGTGGCACTCTAATAATACTCTAATAATACCAGGTGAAAACAGAAGGGAAAAAGGCTGTCGCCACAACTAATAATTGGTAACTGCAATATATAAAATTTGGGGTTTTAGCTTTAATACCGCTTTAAGGCAGCTCTTAGAGCCAGGCAGCCAATTAAAATTTGTTAAATGTAGTTCCAAATTGAATGGAATTTTTTTAGGTTCATTTTAGAAATGAATTTGAAAAGATTCTCTTAAAAAGAATTAAAATTGTATTTCCAACATCAATTAAAAGGGTATTATATCCTCATAAAAAACAATACAATACAGTAGACTCATAGAGTACAATCCTCATGAATACAACGGTATTAGCATAGTTCCCAACATGTTTTGCCCTGAAACCGGGCTTCCTCAGGGAATACTGTCTGCTTGGAATCAGAGCCTTCCGAGAAGAGAAATATTATGTTGTAAATAAATCATTCCACAATCATAAGCATTTTGAAATAATAGCAACAGTATGTGCTGTTGCTATTATTTTAAATTGTTTATGATATTATATAGGATATATTTGAAATTTTTTACTTTATACTATAATACATATCCAAAAAATATATAAAAAAAAGATGCATTTATCAGTTGAATAAATTAAATAAATATATTCCGCTGCATATATTTTGTAAAAAAAAAAAAATCACAATACATGTATATTGATTGGTTTGTACAAAAGTTATAGCGTGTACAAAATAAGGGATAGCTTTATGGACTTTTTTATGTTTTTACTGGTAATGGCAGTGATCTGTGACATTGCAGTGAACAAATCTGACCCCAAGTGACACTTTTTGGGGACCAGTGACATTTTGTTAAGACATTATTACATTGATCAGTGCTATAAAAAATGCACTGATCAATGTATAAATGACACTGACAGGGAAGGGGTTAACTGTGTTACGGGTACGTCGGTTTGTACAGGAGAGCCGACCTGCCGCCGTATATATACAGTGGTGGTCAGTAAGTGGTTAAAGTTTACAAATATCTGCTATTTTTTAACATTAATACAGTTTTATCTTTTAGATTTAGCAATAATTTTGAAAGTTAGGTCGTATTTGTGTGCCCTTAGACCTTATTCAAACTGATGTCAAACCTCCACTTATATACATTTAGAAGACATTTCTAAAAGCATATACAGGCATTCAATAATTGTTTAATTGTACCATTCACACTATGGGGTTGATTTACTAAAACTGGAGAGTGCAAAATCTGGTGCAGCTCTCTATAGAAACCAATCAGCTTTCAGGTTTTATTATCAAAACCTAATTCAACAAGCTGAAGTTAGTAGTTGATTGGCTACCATTCACAGCTGCACCAGATTTTGTACTCTCCAGTTTTAGTAAATTAACCCCTGTGCCTTTACCTGTTTAAGTGTGTTCAGTTTAGTGGTGTTTGGAGAAAAAATAATTCTGTGTCTCCCGGATCTGATAAAAACTCTAAAGCCCCATGTACACAAGGATGAATGCCTTGAAAGATGAAAGATTGACTTACAATTACCGACCAGGTTAAGACCCTCTCCCCCTATCCTGGACGTTTTGTAATTTGGGGGAGCATAACAGATTGAAGGATTATAACAATCACGGTTTATACTTTCCCCTCTTCCTTGTCCTATCTTTTTGGAGTCTACGGTTCCCTCTGTGTTTTATATACTGTATATAGGCTACACTACTGCCCATATCTTTGTAGAGACGCTTTTCTCCCTGGCTATCTTTAGGTCTGATAAAAAAAAAAAGTAATAAGTGAATACAGTTAGTACATGGCAGTTTTTAAAGTATGAATTCCCCTTAGCTTTTTATTTTTATATATTTTTTACATACTTTTTTCCTCACATTTACATACAGACCAAACTGCTCTGTACATGTGGTAGTGGCAGGGGTTAGGACAATGTATAACACTACCAGAATGGCTTACAACAGTCACCTATTTTGTTGTTGCTGCAGCTGAAGAAGCACTCCTTGGCAACGTTATGCCGCGTACACACGACCGGACTTTTCGACGGACTCGGTCCGGCAGACAATCCGACGGACTTTGCAGTTGAGGTCCGCCGGCCTTTAAAACAAACAGACTTGGCCACACACGATCACTCGAAAAGTCAGACGGATTCGAACGTGATGACGTAGAATAAGGAAGTTCATAGCCAGTAGCCAATAGCTGCCCTAGCGTCGGTTTTAGTCCGTCGAACTAGCACACAGACAAACGGATTGACCGCTAAAAGCAGAGTCCGGCGGACAAATTTGAAACCAAATCTTATTTCTAGGTCCGCCGGACTTTTGGGAAGAAAAAGTCCGCTGGAGCCCACACATGATCGAATTGTTCAACGGACTCTGGCCTGCCGGAAAGTGCGATCGTGTGTACGCGGCATTAGAATTTATCCTAACTTTTGTCACCTTCACCTTGGTGCAACGTGGAAAAAAATTTAGCAACACACATGAAATAAAAAAAGAATTATTATACCGAATACTATCATTACATGGATTTATTGCATAGAATAAGAATACATTTCTGTGGTCCTTTAAGATCTTCTGAAGAACGATGACTTGTTGCAAGAGCTGTATATGACATGATAAAACCCAAGTGCTTATATAAAGGTTTAAAAAAGAGAACCTTACTACAGCATGGCCAGTGTATGTGAACGTAATTGAGATGTATAGCTATATTATTTACAATAAACTGCTGAACTGGGACAATATTTTTTTGTTACAAACAAGAATTGAATGAGGTTAGCATTACTGTATAACTGTACAAAACACTGCAGGCAGTTTCCATGGCAACTACAATATGTTATTTATGGTACAAGTGATACCAAACACTTTGTTGTACATTTAAACGTATTGTTCCTCCTATAGCCGTTTTAATTAAATTATCCTTTACCCGGAGAAGAGAATGTATAAAAATGCAAATACATAAAAAAATGTGAGTGCATAGAGCTCATCTGTTTATGTGCAAGCTTTGCAATGTAAAGGTAATTATGTAATGCATACAATCAGAATGCACTTAAAACAAAATCATTTGCATGACTGTCATGCATCCCTTATTGGAAGAGGAGAAAACATTCTTTCCAATGTCAGTACTTACCAAAATGACACAGCACAATCATAGCATTATAAACCCATGCAAGCTGCTTGAAAGCACTGATCTGTAGACATAAGAAAGTTGAATGATGAATTCAGTCACATTTCTTCCCCTGTTTTTTTATTTTTGAGGGATCATTTTCAAACATGATCTATGAAGGGAGGGGGGCAGAACTATCAATCAACCGCTCATCCTCCATTCCTAGATCCTGTTTCATTCATAGGCCCTGTAGTATTGGCTTCTATAAACAGCAGAGCTGGGAAGAGAGGCATGAAAGCCTGTGATAGCTCTTTAGTTGCTTTAACTCCATGTGATGGAATATTACTGATAACAGCAGAAGAATCAGCACAAGGGACACACCCCCCTGACTGTCCCTTGTGCTGATTTTTCTATTTTTCCTTTTTGATTTTGGCTTCACTTAGGCTTTGACACTCAAACACTAATGTCGCATACACATGATCGGAATTTTGGTCAGCAAAAGCTCTGATGGTTTTCCGGACAGAATTCCAGTGGGATTTTGCTCAAGCTGTCTTGCATACACACGGTCACACCAAATTCTGACCGCCAAGAATGCGGTGACGTACAACACGCACGACGGGACTAGAGGAAGGAAGTTCAATACCCAGTAGCCAATAGCTTCCATCTCGTAGTTGAATCTGAGCATGTGTGAGTTTTTGCACGTCGGAAATAGAAAGTTTTTCCAGCGGGAAAATTGAGAACATGCTCTGAAATTGTTGCTGGTGGGAATTCGGCAGCTAAATTCCAATGGAGCATACACACTGTCTTGTATACACACGGTCACACCAAATTCCGACCGTCAATAACGCGGTGACATGCACGACGGGACTAGAAAAAGGATGTTCTATACCCAGTAGCCAATAGCTTCCATCTCGTAGTTGAATCTGAGCATGCATGAGTTTTTGCACGTCGCAAATAGAAAGTTTTTCCGGCGGAAAAATTGAGAACATGATCTCAAATTGTTGCTGGCGGGAATTCGGCAGCTAAATTCCGATGGAGCATACACACAGTCGCATTTTCAGATGAAAAGCTCTCATCGATCTCTTGCTGGGCGAAATTCCGATCGTGTGTACGCGGCATAAGAAAAAAGGTTGTGAATAAGTACAACTTCATGTAAAAACCTGTCAATAGAAGCTACTCTGTGTTCTGTTCCATGTGATGTGCGTCTTTGAAGATTGACACAAATAAATGGTTCATAAGGATCTACAGTATCTTGTATCTTCCGCTGATACAATGTTGCAGTGGCGAGTCGTGGTGAGCACCCACATGTGGATAACTCAAGGCTGTCAACATCTCACCTGGACCAGTGGCTCTCTCCATATTCAGCTAAGAAAAATGACTTTGGCTAGCGATACACTTTCATGGTATCTTTAACAGTGCTTAAAGCTGAAAGAAAATAATCAGACTGCCATTGCTAACCTTCTTTTGAAACTCCTAGCTGCCTTCCTGTGCCTGAGTGTGATTGAGTCATGGACCCAGAATAATGCATGTTAGAAAAGTGTCACAATTCCTCCTCTCTATACCACTACCAGTTCAGTGAACAGGCAGCATTAGCATTAGGGGAGCAATAATGGCCTCCATTTAAGCAGTATTAAACTATAAAATAAAATGTAGTAAATTGCAGCTTACCAATCCTTACATGTGGTCACTGCATTTAATTTTCTTTTATTTTAAGCTTTTTTTCTCTTATGCCGTGTACACACGGTCGGACTTTCCGGCAGAAAAAGTTAGATGGAATCATTTCATCGGATATTCTGATTGTGTGTGTACTTCAACTGACTTTTTTTTTGGAAAATTCTGATGGACCTAGAAATAGAACATGTTTTATGGTATATTGTATTTTTTTTATTTTCAATAATTTTTATTGGTTTTAAGTAGAGAAAATCAAGGTACATCAAGCAAACATCAACATGAGGTAAAACAGCGGATAGGAGCAGACAACATAGTACATGCATGTGAGTAACATATGGTGTCAAATAGTTCAGATAAGAAACAAAGGAAGAAAAGAAAAATGTAACAGAACGTGTTAATAAATGAGGCCGGGATCTAAATAGATCACAGAAAAAAAACGTTGAGGCAGACTACCGGGAGTGGGTAATCTTAATCAAGATAAATTGGCGCAGTAGAGAGGGCCTAAATAACTATTCGTCTATAATCACATATATTGCTGAGGGTGTATCTCACACCTACACCCTATTGCGTGAGGACATGGGAGGAATGACAGAAGGTCTCCTACCACCCCGAAAAGGGCACTTGCTGTGGCAGGCGACCCCCCCCCCATCCGATCCAGTCCCAGTTAATCATTCAGTGTCCAGACGAGTATAAGACCATCAGAGGCCAAACTAGTTAAACATGAAAAGTATGGAAGAACTAAATACCTCAATTGAACCAGGTACTCCAATGCGGGGCTGGACCCACTAGGGTCTTAGCTCCCAGAAAATCCAAGTAGATCTATAGTAGCGCTATGTTCCGGCTATGAGACCTGAAAAACCGTGCAAACTAAAAGGTGGGTAATAAGTATTGCAAGTTGTGCATGAATCGTAGAAGAGATGGGATCAGTCAACTCAAAACTCTGCGAAGATAGGTCAAATAAAGAGGAGTAAAAGAGGGGGAGGGGGATAGAAAGAAAAAAGGGATAGAGACAAGGAGAGGAGTCAGAAGGGGGGTCAACCAGGGCTGGGTACCGTAATCAAGTTCATAAGCCCGGGAAAAGGGAAATTTTGTGGAAGGTGGCCCAAGGTTCCCAAACCCTCTCAAAGAAGCGGGATCTATCCTGAATGCGACTAACAATCTTCTCTTGTGTCATAATCCAAGATATTTTTCGTTTCACTGCCGCGAATGGGACTGTATTTTGTTTCCAGTGTGCTGCTATGGTGATTTTGGTGCCCAGGAGGATAAAAAACAGGAGTGCCTGAGAGGGCTTATTGGCTTTTTCCACTTTGAGGTTAAGCAGCGCCACCTCAGGGCTTTGGGGCACCGGAACCGGCACAAGCTTACGAATTAGGGCAAATACCCTATTCCAAAGGCCCCTAATGTGTGGGCATGTCCACCATGTGTGGATTAATGATCCTACGTGACCACAACCGCGGAAACAAAGCGGGGACGCCTCGGGATAGATCTGAGCCAGCTGAGCGGGAACCCTGTACCACCTAGTGATTAGTTTAAGGCTAGTTTCGGTATATTGTATTTTTTATGGTATATTGTATTTTAATGGAGAGCGAATACCAGGTTTTAAATCTTTCCAACGGAATCAATTTCTATCGGCAAAACGGTTTGTCTGTATGCTGTTCCGATGGACCAAAAATGACCAAAGGGCAGCTATTGGCTATTGGCTATTAGCCCTTGTACACACAGTCGGACATTCCAACAACTAAATCCATCAGATTTTTTCTGACGGATTTTGTCCGAAACTGGTGTTGCATACACATGGTAGGGCAAAGTTGTCGGAAAATCTGATCGTTCAGAACATGATGACGTTCGTTCGTTACGACGGGACTACGTTCAGGCTAGTAGCCAATAGCTTTGGTCTCGTAATTTGATCTGAGCATGCGTGGCCCTTTGTCTGATCGGAATTCTCTACACATGATCGGACAAAGTCCGATCGGATCATGTTGTCGGAAAATTTTATATCCAGCTCTCAAACTTTGTTGGTCGGACATTCCGATGGAAAAAGTCTAATGGAGCCCACAAACAGTCGGATTATCCGACAACACGGTCCGATCGGACATTTTCCGTCTGAATTTCCTACCGTGTGTACAAGGGCTAAAACTTTGGTGTGATCGTGTGTAGGCAAGTCCGTTTCAGCGGAACTCTGTCGGAAAAAAGGTCAGAGTTTATTCTGACGTGCGTACTCGGTATGAGATTCTCATGTTGATCCTGCCAGCGATACACTTCCTATGTATATATAAAAGATCCTGTGAGCCACCTCTGATTATAAATTGCCTAAATGGTAGACATGTGCGATTAGTTTTGTATGAAACAAAAATTCCTACAAATTTCCGAAAATTCGTACATTCATACAAATCCGAAATACTATTTTTTATGCATACGAATTCCGAACGAATTACCAAATTTCGCATCCAAATTCATAACGAAAATTCGTAATTAACGAAAAGTTAACAAACCTAAAAGTTAAAAACCCAGGAAGTCAGCACAGCACAGGGATGGTGGGAACCCCTCATAATGATAAATTCATCATGACGAAAATTCGTAATTGTTACGAAAAGTTAATGAACCTAAAAGTTAAAACCCCAGTAAGTCAGCACAGAGATGGTGGGAATGGCAGGTCGTTAACGAATTTCAGAATTTCAGAATTTCGGATCCAAATGAACAGTGGTGTTTTGTTCACCAATCAAAGGAAGTCAGCACAGGGATGGTGGGAACCCCTCATAATGGGAACAGCGGGTGTACACTCAGACCTGGGAACTCAGCACCGGGATAGTGGGAACCCCTCATAATGGACACAGTAAGTGTACAGACCTGGAAACTCAGCACAGGGATGGTGGGAACCCCTCATAATGGGCACAGCGGGTGTACAGACCCGAGAACTCAGCACCGGGATAGTGGGAATCCCTCATGATGGACACAGTAGGCGTACAGACCTGGGAACTAAGCACAGGGATGGTGGGAACCCCTCATAATGGGCACCGCGGGTGTACAGACTCGAGAACTCAGCACAGGGATGGTGGGAACCCCTCATAACGGACGCACAGTAGGTGTACAGACCTGGGAACTGAGCACAGGGATGGTGGGAACCCTATGGGAATTTCTATGCTAAGGAATTTCATACAAAATATGAAATTTTGTTAACAAATTTCAGATCCAAATTAACAGAAACATGAATGGTGTTTTGTTCACCAATCAGAGGAAGTCAGCAAAGCACAGGGATGGTGGGAGCCCCTCATAATGATAAATTCATCATAACGAACTTTTGTTATTTTAAAGAAAAGTCAATGTAACTAAAGTTTAAAAACCTAGGAAGTCAGCACAGCACAGGGATAGTGGGAACCCCTCATAATGGGCACAGCACGTGTACACTCACACTCAGGAACTCAGCACAGGGATGGTGGGAACCCCTCATAACGGACACACAGCAGGTGTACAGACCTGGGAAGTCAGCACAGGGATGGTGGGAGCCCCTCATAATGATAAATTCATCATAACAAACTTTTGTTATTTAACGAAAAGTTTACGAATCTATCAAAATTTTTTTTTTCGTACTGAACAAAACGGAACAAAACAAAACAAATTTTTGGACGGCGCCCATGTCTACTAAATGGCACTATGAAACAGCTGCAAGCATTAAACAAGTCTCCAAAAAACATGCAGACAAAAGCAGAAACAAAAACATATGCCGCGCTTTCAAACATACTCTTCGCATTATATATATGTGATAACCAAAGGGAAAATATGCAGATGAATCAAACACCGTGATACATTCAGTAACTAGTGACTGTAAAAAGTGACAATAGTGCAACAAATAGTTATGAATAAAAAATTAACATATAAATGAAAATAAATAATCACACTATTACGAAGTGCTATAACGTGCATCCATATGAAGATTGGTTGTATCAAAATTATTGTTCATAAAATCATATAGTGTTCATAAAATCATATACTGTTCATAAAAACATATGGTGGACTCAATCCACTAAAACATATAGATGAATAAAAAGTGCTTCTATGTGCATATGTGTCATCCAATTATTTCAATATGAAAGTGCTTCTAAAATCCATGCGATTTGGAAACTGCTGTGTAGATAATCCAAAACAAGCCGCAGTGATCCATGTGATTTGGAAACTGCTGCATAGATAATCCAAAGCAAGCCACAGTGATCACACTACGGTGCTCCCCCCTAGGTATTAAACGCTCACCTCTGAGCGTGTGACTTTGCACTTAAGCATTGTCAATACACTCCTGTGAACAACCTCTGGGGCTCTGTAGTTTTAACCCGACTCCTGGATCCATCAGCAATATACCTCGGTTGAGTAAAAAAACTGGATGGTGTAATAACGTTTTAATCGTTTATTAACCACTTGACCACTGGGCACTTAAACCCCTTCCCTAACCAGACCAATTTTCAGCTTTCAGTGCTCTCACACTTTGAATGACAATTACTCATGCAACACTGTACCTATGCATTTTTGTCCTTTTTTTTTCACACAAATAGAACTTTCTTTTGGTGGTATTTAATCAATGCTGGGTTTTTTATTTTTTGCACTATAAATCAAAAAAGACTGAAAATTTGGTTAAAAATAAATAAATAAATCTTTGTTTCTGTTAAAATTTATTGCAGAGTATGGGCAGAGTATTGGCGAGTATTGCAGAGTATTGCACAGTGTTGCAGAGTATTGGCAGAGTATTGCACAGTGTTGCAGAGTATTGGCAGAGTATTGCACAGTATTGGCAGAGTATTGCACAGTATGGGCAGAGTATTGCAGAGTATTGGCACAGAGCAGCGCTGTGGGCACTACACATCCAGCCCACAGCGCTGCTGCAATCTCTCCTCCCTCCCCTCGCACTGTACCGATGACATGACACCGGTTTGTTTACAAGTGATCGCTCCGTCATTTGACGGAGCGATCACATGGTAAACTGCCGCTACCAGTGATGCGCCGGGTCTTCTGGATGTTTGCAGGGGTGCGGGAGAGCCATACTGGGAGGACGCCCTCCCAGAAAAACATGACCGCACAGTAGACGTCTTTCGGCTATGGCCCGGTCGGCAAGTGGTTAATCACATAAAACCCCCCTATGGGGTACTCACATAGTAAAGGCGCGTCAGTGCACCACTCTGCATCAGGCAAACAGCATGTAAAGATACCAGATCAGTACTGGGGTGGTATGGGATTCTTTCCTGACAAGTCACCTGCTGAACGTCCGTCCTGTACCCTCCCCTTATCATCATATGGATGCACGTTATAGCACTTCATACTAGTGTGATTATTTATTTTCATTTATATGTTCATTTTTTATTCATAACTATTTGTTGCACTATTGTCACTTTTTACAGTCACTAGTTACAGAATGTATTACGGTGTGTGATTCACATGCATACAGTTGCAAAAAAAGTATTTTTAAACCTGCACTGTGAATGTTTACATGGTGTGTTCAATAAAACCATGGTAACATTTAATTCTTTGTGTGTTATTAGTTTAAGCAGACTGTGATTGTCTATTGTTGTGACTTAGATGAAGATCAGATCACATTTTATTACCAATTTGTGCAGAAATCCATATCATTCCAAAAGGGTAAGGGTTCACATACTTTTTGTTGCAACTGTATCACATATATATATATATATATATATATATATATATATATATTGTGAAGAGTATGTTTGAAAGTGCGGCGTATGTGTTTGTTTCAGTAATACACTTCCTGTCCTAGAATGTCTGCATTCTGGATGCATGTTTCAAATCTGTCTGACGGACTCAATTCCTATCTGGAAAACCGTTCGTCTGTATGCTAGTCCGACAGACCAAATACGACACAAGGGCAGCTATTGGCTACTGGCTATTGAACTTCCTTTTTTAGTCTCATCGTATGTCATTAGGTTCAAAACGAACGGACTTTAGAATGGTCCATCGTGACTCCATCAAAAGTCCGTCGGAAAGACTGTTGGACCTTTTCTGACAGAAAGTCTGGTCGTGTGTACGCGGCATAAGATTATCAGGTTTCGATGGACTTGACTAATAAATTGAAGCTGACCTCCAGCTAAACATCTATAAGCCGTTACAACAACAGTTTTTTTTTTCCTTTTGGGAGAAGTTTTACATAAATGAAAAAAAGCTGATCATTGTAAACACCATAGCTCCCAACTGTCCCAGATTTTGAAGGACTGTCCCTTATTCAAAACAAAGTACCTCTGCCCCTATTTCTTCCTCATTTGTCACTTGTTTTGGTCTGATCTATATAGTTGTATATGAAATGCACTTTTTAACACTATAGTGTTTCCCAGTGCTAAACCTTTCATTCAATTTCTAAATTGCTGCATTTGTAAATTGCAAAAGCCAGTAAAAAGGAATATCAATAGGAAGCCGTGCTTAAAAAAATGCCGCGTACACACGATCAAACAATCTGGTGGAAACGTCTGGCGGACTCAAGTCTGCCGGACAATCCGTCCATGTGTAGGCTCCGGCGGACTTTTTTTACCCAAAAGTACAAGACCCCCGAAGTCGGAAGAAGGTGGCGGCGAAGAAGAAAGCCGGTCTCCTCCGCTAGTAAAAGAGCTAGCAGAAGATAGCGGAGGAGTCCGTGAGAAGACCCCAGAAGACGGAAGAAGACCCAAGGAGCTGTGCAATAAACTATTTTAACCCTTGTGTGTTGTGTTTTTTTTTTTACATTTTTTTCACAGGTGAATGGGTAGGGGTACATTGTACCCCATACTCATTCACAGATTCTGATAAACCCTCCACCCGCAGACTCTGACAACCAATGGCCAGAGTTGTAGGGAAGAGGCCCTTTTCCTCATCAACATGGGGACAAGGTGCTTTGGGGTGGGGGGGCCGCGCGTCCGTTCATTTCAAGTACGGCGGATAGTCCGCTGCAAAAGTACCGTGTGTGGGCAGGTAGTTCGTTCGGAAAGTCCGGCGGACAGTCCGGCGGTTTGTCTGCCAGACTAAGTCCGCCAGATAGTCTGATACGTGTGTACGTGGCATTACAGTGAAATGAAATCATCAAAAGGGCAAAAAAATGGAAGAGCAATTATCCTTGCTACAACTCTACTGTGAGACATATACACAGTTGTAACATTTTCAAACCATAAAGAGTCACGCAAAGTATGCATAGCATAACTCTTTATAGCACAATGGAATAGTAGTGGTAAAAAAAGCAAAGCTTTAACGAATCATTTTTTGTATAATTCTCTTTTAAGAGGGTGTGGCAGGGGTGTGTGTCCTATGACTACAGCCGTGGCCAAAAGTGAGAATGACACCAATATTCATTTTTACAAAGTCTGCTGCTTCAGTGTTTTTAGATCTTTTTGTCAGATGTTACTAGGGCATATTGAAGTATAGATACAAGCATTTTATAAGCCTTTTATTGACAATTACATTAAGTTTATGTAAAGAGTCAATATTTTCAGTGTTGACCCCTCGTTTATAAAACCTCTGCAATTTGCCCTGGCATGCTGTCAATCAACTTCAGGGCCACACCCTGACTGATGGCAGCCCATTCTCGTATAATCAATGTTTGTCAGAATTTGTGGGGGGGGTTTTTGTTCACCCAGCTGAGGATTGATCACAAGTTCTCAATGGGATTAAGGTCTGGGGAGTTTCCTGGCCATGGACCCAAAATGTCGATGTTTTTTTTCCCTAAGCCCCTTATCACTTGTGCCTTGGCAAGGTGCTCCATCATGCTTGAAAAGGCATTGTTCGGCATCTGTTCTTGGATGGTTGGGAGAAGTTGCTCTCAGAGGATGTTTTTGTACCATTCTTAATTCGTGGCTGTGTGAGGCAAAATTTTGAGTGAGCCCACTTCCTTGGCTGAGAAGCAACCCCACACATGAATAGTCTCAGGATGCTTTATTATTGCCATGACACAGGACTGATGGTAGCACTCACCTTTTCATCTCCGGACAAGGTTTTTTCTGGATGCCCTAAACACTCTGAAAGGGGATACATCAGAGAAAATTACTTTACCCCAGTCCTCAGCAGTCCAAACCCTGTACTTTTTGCAGAATATCAGTCTGTCCCTGATGTTTTTCCTGGAGAGAAGTGGCTTCTTTGCTGCCCTTCTTGACACCAGGCCATCCATCAAAAGTCTTTGTCTCACTGTGCCTGCAGATGCACTTACACCTGCTTGCTGCCATTCCTGAGCAAGTTCTGCACTGGTGGTGCCCCCCCCCCCCCCCCCCGCAGCCGGAATCAACTGTAAGAGATGGTCTTGGTGCTTGCTGGACTTTCTTGTGCACCCTGAAGCCTTCTTCACAAATGCAATGGAAATGTTTTATATGGGATTAAATTGATTTTCATGGCAAAGAGGGACTTAAAAACTGAGACAGCAGACTTTGAGAAAATTCATATTTGTGTAATTCTCAAAACTTTTGGTCACAGCTGTATATACTTTTGCTAATCGGTGTCCCTCGTTCCCAACTCAAAAAGTTGAGAGGTATGTAAACACCCCTGCCAATGGTAAATGGTTTGTCAACCCTTACCTGCTGCTTTGTCTGGGCAGCTTTTTCTGTTAAAGAAAGTTTACAAATAACAGACTTACTAGCTGGAACAAAAGGCAGGTGAAAAAGGGAAAAAATTAACCTAAAGCAGCTACCACATCTAAGAATTGGAAATCTGCATTACATAAAATGTTTGTTTTTGGTTTAGCGTGGACCTAAAGACACACATACTTACTTAGTTCCAGTGGTCCAACTCCCATAAGGTTTTCCACTGGCACATCCTTGGCTTTTTCTAGGTGCCTGTCTTCAGCTGTTTTAAATGGCCAAAGTGCAGTTATCCCCACACACTGCATGCGTAGCTCGGTCTACATTTTGCAGATGTTTGCAAATACACAGGTAAGTGTGTAGGAGAAACATTGCATTTAGTTCAGCTTTAATACTGTTTTAAACTTAGGAACTGCAGTCAGGGTGCCATACAAGAGTTTGATGTGTCTCCTCATCCAGCACACGTGTGTTCAGACCATTAGTCTGTTCTGGTCTGCTTCAGTAAGCAATGTGACCATCTAGAAGCTGTTTCCTTTTGAAAACTTCACTTTAAATGAAGCCATAGAGATCTTCTGTCAAATACCCAAGTACTGCCTAAGACCAGGTTTACTTATAGTGCATGATACTTATAGTACTTACATCTAAATTAATGGTTACAGGAGATATGTTTATTAAGTTTTCCATTTATTTCCTTTTGTAGCTCTGTTATTTTCATCATAACATCACACTGTAATTTCAAGACTGTCAATCAGAGAACACAGTGATTGGCAAACACTACAGAGGAGATAAAGTAATCATACAAGGGGAATAATAAAATTATGTTCCTCTATCCTCCTCCTTTCTGTTACATTCTGCAGGAAAAATATACAATTTTGACTTGATCTGGGTAGGTTGTCAACAAGAAAATATATATTTAGAGAACAGGTGCCAGAATTATTATGTAAATGTACTTACCAATTGGAAGCAGGCAGGTTGCAGGTAAGTAGACTTTCTGCTTTGCCTAGTGTCTCTACTTCCACATACCCCCCCCCCCCCCAAAATTAACGACGTGCTTCTGACCACCTTCAAAAGTTGGGCCCTATAGCAGCATCCTTTTATTTATTTATTACAGGCACTTATATAGCGCCGTCAATTTAAATAGTGCTTCACATATATATATATATATATATATATATATATATATATATATATATATATATTATACCATCGCATCAATCTTGTCCCTCAAGGAACTTACAATCAAAAGTCTCTAAGTTACATTTATACATACTAGGGCAAATTTAGACAAGAACAGAAGATGGAAAGGATTGTTACTATTGTGGTTCCTGGTACATTTGTTACCATTCACAACCCTTTCCCACTATCCAAGATGAAAAAAAAAAGGCTGCATTTAAACTTTTAATTCCCACTGGTAATCATACTAATGAGTCCTGTACCATTTTAAAACAAGCACTAATGCTTCTGTGGCAAACGTTAGTGGTTATTGAACTGTAACTGAACATGAATATGCCAAATGTCATTGCTGTCTGCATACATCAATTTGCAGCCAGAGTGTACATAGGCCCTAAGCAAATCGGCCTGGGTTTGATTGCTGTCATCCTTAAAATTTGGAAAATCTGAACTTTTCCCCGAACCCCCTAGACTGTGATGAACAAATATTGAAATTCAGTTTGTTCTATTTGTGGGACAAATGAGCAAAGTATAGCTAAACTAAATCCATAGGAAGCTGGCAATTGCCATGAGAGGACATGTACCAATGGCAAAAATAGAAAAAGAAATAATGATGTACAGCAGTAGGTGGACCTTTTAATGCAGCTTCGAGGACAACATTGAAAAAAATAGAAATCCTTTAGATTTCAGGTTTGAGGACTGTGTTCAAGCTATATATGGTGTTGGGAACAGCGTGATTTTCATAGATGAGGGTAGACAATGATATGTACATGCTGCAGAACACTATTTAGTACAGTATAGCACATTATAGCCCTGTATAGCAGAGTGTCTTTCTCTGCATTCTCCCTACATAGATTTTCCAGCTTTCCCTAAGAAACTCCAACAGAGCCTGATAAAATGGCTGCTGGGAGCACAACCATTTTTTTATTGAGAGGCTAGCTTATCCATTCCTTCAGATTTTTAGCTCCCCTGGGGTTATTTAAGTAGGGAAAATGCTATGCAGTGAATTATGGATTATGGTTCAAATTTCAACCATAAATTCTAAATGCTGCCGAGCCATTAAACTGTTAGATCTACCTCAAACCAAAGGTTTGGCAAATCATCTCTAACAATTAGACATTGTCTGCTATGGCTGGCGTTGCACCGTTGCTGTATCTTTCTCTGTATTTCTGTATCTAACATGTAGTAACATTGACCCAGTAAAACAGAGAGTATTCACATAATATAAAACGTGATACCAAAATCAAATGCCGGACACAGATTCAACGTCCTTACCTAACCCTTTTGTCACAAAGGTCCTGAGGCAAGAATGGTCATTCAGCTCTCTGTCAGGAGCATTGCACAAGAGAGGCAATGGATGTTGTTTTTACCACAGAGCTGGCTGTGCACTTATGTTGCATGATAGCTATAGGGGTTCACTGCATTTTAAATATTTTAAATAAATATTCCCTTTGCAAGCATATTATATAATTTTAAAGTCATTTTTTTTTCGCTTTCAGTAAGAATATGATAAACATCCACCCAGCGATGTTGATAAGTGGGGATTGCAAGTATAGAGAAAGTGCAATGTTTCCAAGCACAAACATTGCCAAATCTAAAAAGACTAAGCTGCTTTGGTTGTGTATTGCAGCAATGCAAAGGGCTAATTAGCAGGAATACCTTAGGGTGAAGTGACCTATCAGTACACATTGCTGTGTAAATCCAACAGTAAAATGAATAATTTCTTTCAAAGACAGCCTAGGTAGATCTTGACTGCCACTTCTGTATGTAAGAAGGAGCTGGTAAATGCAATATACTAAATACCAAAATATTTTAACTGAAAAACTACACATTTTCTAATGTGAGAATAGTCTTTCACCTTCATTGAACTATTGCTTAAGAACAAACACTTATTTACCATGTATGCAATGTAGAATACTCTTTGTAATGAATGCTAATAACTCATGGTTCATAATATGCAACTGGGATTGGACGGTAACTGCCCCTTTCACTATCAGTCCAAATAATTTCAAGATGAAAATGGGAAAAGGATTTATAGTTAGTGTTCTGGTTCACCATTCTAAGGATTGCAAGTGTGATCTCTATACTGTAACTGGGCCATTTGTGGTGAAATAGCTATAGCTTACAATCTTAGCGGTGTTGGCAGACAGTGACTTGAATCTTGTAGATCATAAAAACTTGAACCAAAGACGCCAAATCTTGCAAATCTTCTCAGATGAACATCAGATAGGTCAAAAAATCATAGCAGTGTATGTCTAGCTACAGCAATTACATTTGCTCAGAACAGAAACTAAAGACAAGAGGGTAGGAATAGCTATGGATTGGCATAAAAGGCAAACAAACTGCAATGCATATCTAACATAATAGTTAGGCATCATAAGAAATATCTCCAGCTTCTCACACTGGACATGAGCAGTGCCCAGCAGTAGAACACCTACCTGGCTGGCCTGCATCTAGTTTAAAATATCTCCCTAAGTTCTATATGGCCCTTGTGCAGTTGCACACATGATTTTTCCACTCTTGATGTCCACATCATCCCATTATAATTTTATCAATTCTACAATTAAACAGAATCTGGGACTATTAAATTTGGGGATAAAAAAAAAAAACATTGGTCTGGCTGTTCCAAATTGCCAAAAGCTGTTGTGTAATTTGTTGTTATTTGCGGCTTATCATAATCTCCTGCTTGTAGATAACTTGTAAAAAACACAAACAATGAAAAGAGAAACATACTGATCTACAAATATACTCTTTTGATTTGCTGTCTATTTTAAATACTGTAAGAAGACATAATTGTAAATTTACAAAAATATACTGTGTTAACTTGTCAACAAAATTAAGATGACTAGGACAAACTTTGAGAGTTATAGTGAAGCCTCAGTGAAGGCAGTAAGAGAAAAATGTAAAGACAGAAGGAGAGCAGCGACATCTAAGTGCAATATTATTAAGACATTTTACTCCATAAAAGACAATTGGTAACTCACAAGATGTATGAGATATCAGGGCATGTGGGATTAATAATGTGGTCCATCCACTCATGGAAAAGACGATCTTCTCACTGGTAAAGAGGCAGCTGATGGGTTCCCAGCGCTTCCAGACACTCAGGATGACTCACAGACAGTGGTGTACGTCACTTACGGTTGGAGAGACTGCAGGGAGGAGCGTGCTCCTTCATCAGGCTAGAGAACCAGTGAGAGGATCATCTTTCCCATGAGCGGATGAGCCATATTAATAATTCCACATGCGCTGACATCTCATGAGTTACCAATTGTCTTTTATGGAATAAAATGTCTTATAATGCTGCACTTAGATGGCACTGCACTCCTTCTGTCTTTGCCTTCCACAGAGTTACTTCTAGCCTGTCACAAGCTGGCAGCCATCCACAGTCAGCTTATCTAAGAACACTTCAACTGTCCTTGTGCCACAAATTTACCCCTCCACATGAACTTGATGTGAAACAGAGTTCTAATTACCCACTCTCTCTTTATTCAGCTGACTGAGCGCATATGATCAAATACTTTCTCTTGCTGTAAGACAAAAGTGTGTCAGGGCCTGGACTTGAACCTGGGACCTCTGCTGCGTCTGGCAATGTCTCTTCTCGCTGAGCTACCTGATATGTGACAGCAGAGCAGTTTCCAGGCTCCCCTTGTTCCCTTCTAGTTAGCTAGGGATGTGGGTGGAGTCAGGATATAGTTAGGGCAAATCATCTGTTAGGAAGGTCAATAGGGTCAGTTGACCTTTTTAGGTCAGCTGACTTTAAGGGAACATTCCAGGAGGTCAAGCACGATGTGACCTATTGGAATTTTCTGGAAGGTGTCTGAACCCCTATTTAAAGCAGCTTTAAGGGCTCCGTTCTGCCAGTCCTCGAAGACCTCCTGCCTGTGAGCTCCCTGGGCTATAATATAAGCTATAATACAGGAGCTCACAGCAAGGGATTTCTGATGGATATGAAGAGCCTCATACAGCACCTGATGGAGAGAGCCAGTGCAGAGTGTGGCAAAGACTGGATGAAGAGGTGCCTTTCCTTATCTCGATCACTGAAACATCAAGACTCCTCCATCACTTCTGCCTCTGCCACAGCCACCTCCAGCTCAGCTGTCTACAGCTCCACTGCCCTCTCTACCACCACTCCTACTTTCAACGCTGTGCCCACCATTGTGGAGGACAGCCAGCTTGAGGGGACCAGAAGTGACTGTCCCATGGAGGGATGAAAACTCTAGGGGTGGCACCCCCCCAATGAAGCCCTGGAAGAGCAAGCTGCATCTGAAAGGTCAGCAGTGGGCAGAGAGGTGGGAGGGTATCTGGCCAAGTGTAGACAGGCCCAACGCCACAAGTACCCCTCCTCATAGCCCAGCCAAGGGCCTAGTGTCTCCGCTCTGAGAGGAGAAGACGGCTCTGCCAGAAGAGGTGGAGTTTTAGCCAGAGGGGCCAGATCGGCTTCTAGCAATGGGAGAAGATCCAGTATGCCTTGGGGGAGTGGCTGCAGCTGGGTATTCTCCACGGCAATGATACGCCTCAGCTCCTCCATTGACGCACTCCAGAATTAACCCCTTCAGCAAATCTACAGCCACCAGCAGCAGGTCCCACAGCTACAGCAAGCAGCTTTTAGAGCCTCTGATTATGCTACCGGAGCGAAGTGAAATGCATTAGGTATGGGGACTTCCGGTGACGTCACTTCCCATACTTGGAACGCAAACCGTGGATTGCACGGCGGTTTTCTATGCTTATAAAGATTACGCTGCTTTATCACAATAAAAGTCTTTTAAACGATATCACAATATGTATGTCCCATTCTCCTCCTATGAGCACGTCTAATCAGTGGGAACGTGAGGAATGGAAAAGAATTTACAGTATCTATTGAGCCATATAGGATTTCCTCATTATAGGTGATATCTTTATGGATAGCTGGTAAGTGAGGGCACAAGAGGAAGGGGAGCACGGCACTTTCACCACCTTGCTATATTCAATTGCACTTTCTAAGGAACCATTATTGCACAAATTGCACTTTTAAAGGAATTATCGTGGCACTGAAGAATTATAGCACCTTATTAAGTTATAGTTTGTATTTATAAAGTTATAGTTAGGAATTTTACACCTTAGCTCGTAGAAGACCATCCTGGAGCCAACATTACACCTCCTTCATGGACACACCAGATCCCTGTCTTGTGCTCTCCAGATGTTGCCCAACCTGGGATTCAAGGTATTGGTGAGTTTTCTCAGTTACAGCTATTAGCCTCATTAACTGCTTCTTTATCCTTTATTATTGATCATTTTAAAGCTAATGCTGCTGCCAGTTCCCATCCTGCTGCTAATTCTGCTGCTTCTGTTTGGGTTGTTTTTGCTTCCCCTTCTAGCAGCAGTACCACAGACCTGACCAGGCAGCTTTCAGTCCTGCTGGGGCAGCAGTTTTAGCTATACCTGTACCTAATACTAATGTCCCACAGTTGCAGCCTAGTTCTGATGTATCGCAAGGCATGGCTAATGTTCCAGAAATCTGTCTTAAAGAAACCATGTTGTGTGAGTTCTCACCTCTAGGTTATCACCTCTCACCAGATATAAAAATTTGAAGAGGACAGGTGTAGCCCTGTCGCCAGGAATTTGAATAACTGGTTACAGGCATATTGTATTTATTGCAGTATTATTTGAGAAACATCCTGAATAAAGTGTTGGTTTATTCCTACAAGAATTTTTGAGGGGTATCCTGGTTTTCTTCTGATAAATCGTTTAGGCAGAAATTATCTGTTCACCCAGTTTAAAATGGGGTTGCAAAGATATTGGTTTATGGCTTAACCTTTTTCTGCCTCAACGATCATTTTCAGGAAAACAGCAGCCCCCTGGTGTCTTCGACATCCACATACAAAAATGTAATGAATTTTGCATTCAATGCTTTCCAGTGTAAGTGGCCAGGTTCATGTCGCTGTAGACATGAATGCACATTTTGCGCGGGACCACATCCTATTTCCAAATGCTTTAAGAAAATGGCAATCATCAATCAACAGCAAGGTCGAGGGCCATTTTCAAAAAGCTCCAATGCTCCCGTGGTTGCAATTGTACACAGACAGGCCGATGGCTCAGCTACTAATTGAAGGGTTTAATGAAGGTTTCTTACTTCCTCCTTTTCAAGGTCACGTATGTGTAATTGAGAAAAATCTGTTTTAGTTTTATCTGATGTAGTTAGGGAAAACCTTTTTTAAAGAATTTCTGGAAGGTAGGGTTGCAGGCCCCTTTTTGCACCCTCCTTTTCAGAATTTTTGAATTTCCCCATTGGGGATTGTGCCAAAGAAGGAGCAGCAATCTTACAGGCTTATTCATTACTTATCTTTTCCTAAAGAAGGCTCTTCTAGTTACGAAGAGGCCTTAATAAAAATTAGCGGTTTGGGTTGGGGTGCATTACTGGCTAAAATTAAAATAAAATCCGCTTGCTGCTTACTGCCCTTTAACCCTTTATCCATTAACTCCATAGGATTTTATTTTGATGATTGCTTTTTTTATTAGATGCCTTCCCATGGGCTACTCTCTTTCTTGCACTTACTTTGAAGCTTTCTGCATTTATAGAGTGGGTGATTAGAGTCCATCGTGGGTCTTCTTTAATATTGCATTATTTAGACGATTTTCTTTTTTTAGGTCAGTCAGTTTTTGACTGCAATAACATTTTAAATTCCTTTTTAGCAGTTTGTGCTAAATTCAATATTACTTTGAGCCATGACAAGACCATTTTCCATCCACTTGCATACATTTTTTAGGTTGATACCCTTGATACACCATGGAATTTAGATTGCCAGATGAGAAATTTGCTACACTAAAGACTATCATTGCCATAGTGATTAGGCAGAAAAAAGTAATCTAGAAGGATACGCAAAGCTTGTTCGTCTTCTTGCATTTGTTTCTATAGTATTACTTATTGACAGGATATTCTCTAGGCATTTTACTTGTCAATCTCAGGTTTTAAATCTCCTATGTCTCATATCAGGATCACTACAGATTTAAGAGAGTATCTTTTGGTATAGGCTACATTTTTAGACAAATTTAATGGGAGGGCTATTTTCCCCAAAAAAATTGTATCAGACAGTGATTTTTATCTCTTCACTGATGCAGCAGGATCTGTGGGTTCTGCATTTGGAAAACCCATTGGTGGGCTTCACTGTGGCATCCTTCCTGGAGAGCTAGAGGTTTTGTAAAGAATGGTGCTGTTGGATCTATTTCCTATTCTGGTTGAATTAGAGATTTGGGATGAGTCTTTTAAGAATAAAAGGATTCTTTTCAGCACTGGCAACAAGGGGGTCCTTTTCGCTATAAATTGCTTATCCTCCAAATCCCCTCCAGTCATTTTAGATATCTTGTGTTCAAACGCCTGAGTCTTAACGTATGGATGAAGGCCCGCTACTTACTAGGTAAGCAAAATGAGATTGCAGATTCTCTTTCTCAATTGCATATGAATAGATTCAGGCTGTGTTTTCAACTGTGGACCAGATAGGAATCCAATGTCCTTCACACCTTTGGGACCTAATTTTAGAAATGGCTTGCACAAGCATTAAGGGATCCATCGTGCCTTCTACCTTTGCGGCTTATTCATTAGCAGGGTTGCAGTGGCTCTCTTAATTGACCCAAATAGGCGAACTTCCACCTGCATTCTCTGAATATTTACTTTTATCTTTCCTCAATAGTCTGATGTCCCAATACCTATCACGGCCCATATTAATAAAACTTTAGCAGGGCTTTCCTTTTTATTGAAATTACATAATCATCTTGCTTGCAATGCAATATTTTCAGTAAAAAAGGCATTAAAGGGTTACAAGAAGGATTCGTTTCACGCGGATACTAGAACAGCCATCATGCCTTCTATTCTTGGTCAGCTCTGTAGGGTGGCTGATACAGTCTGCTTTTCCTCTTATGAGGCAAATTTATTTTGGGCTGTTTTTTCCATTCTCTTTTTTGGGGGCGTTAAAGAGAAAGTAAACTCTCCCACTCTGATTCTTATTTTTATTTAGTCCATTATAATAAGTAATTATCAAACTATAGCCACTGTAATCCAGCCCAAATTGCATATTACTTACTGTTTAAAGAAACTTTAAAAAACATGTTTGCAGGGGTTAGGCAGTGCCATCTTAAGTATTGTTTTCTAAGTCCACAGTGGAGTGTATTTTCGCCATTACATTGAGCACTTCCTGTTCTGTTAACCAAGCCTCCTTATCAATCCAATGTTTCTATGGCAACCCTGCTTCCCTGTTCATTTCTGACTTGTTTTATTTCATAGTATTAACTTGTGTTGATTATCTAGTGTTTGCCTGTTTCAGTCCTATCAGCTTCAGCTGATAAGACTGCAGTAATGCTGTCCCATGCCCTGGTTTACACTGCATGTGATGTCACATGGTCACATGGGGTGTAGGCGGAAGTTCTCAGACTCCTGGGATTTCAGTGCTGTGTGCCGTAGGAAGTCCTGATAATAGATAGACAAGTACACAGAGTGTGCCATAAATCAGGAGAGATCTGGGCATGCTCAGTGACGTCATTCTAAAGAACAAAAAGGATTACGCCAATACTAATCAAGCAAGGAGATATCTACAAGCAGTGTTCATTAGGGTTTTTTATGCTGATTTACATCGGACAAAGTTGTGAGTTTACAACCAGGATTTCTGAAATGGTACCCCTAAATAAATATTTTTTTATTGAGTCATGTTTGGTTAAAAGAGGGCAAACTAAATTTTTTTTTTCCAAAATCTAAAATGGACTAAACCGCCGAAGGCTTTTTGCATTCCTTTACTGTGTTCTCCAATCTGTCCTGTGATTTTATTATATTTTTTTTGCAGTCCAGGCCCCCTCTGCATGATTTATTGTTCATTCATAGAACCAGGTCATCTTTAACTAGGTTTCAATTCAATGAAATACAACATACAACACCATATTGCGTTTAGATGTCAGCATTATTACAAAGTTTGGAAGATGGCAATCTAATGCATATAAATTCTATATCCTCCCTAACTATCATTTCTAATTTCATGTCAATTCTTGTCTGTTTGGATGTTTGGAGGACTTTTTAATATTCTGAGCTGAAAGAAGAGTTTAGCGACACAGTTATTCCGAAAGCTTGAATTTTAACCCCTCTATGGTGAATATTAGCTAGCATGGTATGCGGGGTATGCGGTGGCATGATTTTCTTTTTTTAAATTAAGTAACATGTTTCAATTACTTCCAGCACCTGATGTGTTAATTCTTCTTTACGGAAGAAATTACATTGGGAAGGTTAAAATGCTAGACATCGTTTTCCTAATAGGGTATTTATTTTTTTCCGAAACTGTACCCAGGTTGGTTTGGTTCAACTCACTTTTTGAAAAAGTTAGAAAAAGAATAAACAGGGCTTTAGAAAAGATTTTACCTACTTTGGGTGTTTTTTCTTCCCGACATGTAGATTTGGCGTGGAGTAGTTGGACTTAACAGAGAGGATGGTGTCCATTTGTCGGACATAGGTCTCGAAATTTCAATAATAATCTGCATAATATGGCGTAGCTGGCCACGCTGGGGTGGGGGGTAGGTTGGTTCAGGTTTATGGAGGATGATTAATAAAATGGTTTATTTATGAAGAAATCAGCCGTAGTGGCCGTGTTGTTTTTTCACTGGTATGATTTGAGTGAGTTTTTTATTATCTACTATAACAGCTTAATTTATTTATTGACTTGATATGTAATAAACTTTATAGCAATAATAAAAAGGGTGCGGCCATTTTACTCCACCATTTGTTGGTTTTATTCTGTGCTCCCTTGCTGTCTACATTCCCATTAGCAAGCAGGGCTAGAGAATCTTGGTCACTATTAGAAGTGCCAAAGCAGCACTGCTTGTCATATTGGCACTCCAGTTGGGCAAACATAAGGTAATGAAAGCTGTTAGAGACACCCATGAGTGTCTGCAATTCATGCATTTCAATTTCTTTTGGTTGTCTTGAAGTGACAGATTAGGATTGCTACTAAATTGCATGTCACTTTGTTTGTGTACTGCACTTTGACTTGCATCACAGCACACAAGAACATGCTGCAAATGACTGCAGTACACTAAATTTCATAAAAGTAAAAAAAAAAGAAGAAAAGAAAAAAGCAATGCATTTTAACAATGTGTCAAAGTGCTCAGCAGCACATATTCACAGTGTGCACATGTTAAGCTGGCTATAGACAGCTTTGGCTGAACTCTGATCAGTGTGTGGCCATCCCTGCTCAACAAAAGTCAATCATTTGGTTGAAGGGACATGCAGTAAAACTTTTGTCAATCAGCAGCTGCAGACAATTTGTGTATTCTGACAACAGCGGGTCCCGCTGCTAGAATATAATGTCCCGGTAGGGGGGGTTCCTCCATCCACCTCGCTTGTATGGATGGGGGAATCTGTTGGCCTAATAAAAAAAAAACTACCTGTCTACGGCCAGCTTATAGTGTACAATATTGCATTGCACACTGGGTAGCGTGAATGAGCCCTTAAAAAATAAGCCTTTACGTTTCCATGAAATATGTTAGAAGTAGGTATAACCTTCAGACAACCAATAACATATCATTTAGTCTTTAATGAATCTAAAGTGATGTTACTCTTAACATTAAATATTCATATACATCTCTAACTGCAGATAAAATATGGATTAGGATAATCAAGTCCTAAATAATTGTGTGTTTAATTGAAGGTTCACATGAGTTTACAGGACAAACATAATTCATGGAAATGCAATTGTGAAACATTTGATTTTCTAGCAGTACAGATGAATGTGGGGAGCAATCTGGTTGTCAAGGTAACATGATCAGTGTGACAAAGCTTTTTATGTGAAACATTCTCGGTAAAAATAGGTACATTCTAAGCAGAACATTATTTTATCTAAGCTCAAATGCTTTAAAAGTTTTTAGAAAAATTGATAGAGGAGAAATAAAACAATATACAACTAACAATCGTCAGATTTGCATAAACCTTTTACAAACAATTACAGAACTATAGAAATGAAATAAACATAATGTTAAACAATAAAAGGGAAAAACAAAATTGCACTAGATGATAAAATTAAAGGCTCAAAATTAAAAAATGCATTCCCACTTATTTGCATCATGCCATTCGTGTGCAGGTGTCTGCTTGCTGTTAATATTTTATAACTCTAAAAATGCAGGCAAACATATTCATTGAGGTAGAGGAGATACAATATATGACCAAAATAAAAAAAGGGACACCTACAAAATGATTGGGTTCATGTTCACAAAGCAAGGTCCCTAGGCACATTGTTTGATGAGTTTGGTGCAAAGAAGCTCAAATGGAAAGCACAGAGCCCTGACCTCAATCCCACTGAACACCTTTGGAGTGTTGATTGCAAGTCAGGTCTTCTTGTTTAGCATCAGTACTTGACCTCACAAAAACTCTTTTGGCTGAATGTGCACAGATCTCCACTGGCATGTCTAAAATCTTGTGCAAAGCCTTGTCAAAATAATTGAATCTACTATAGCTGCAAAGGGGTTGGGGTAGGGTGAGAAGCTCCATATAATTGTCCATGATTATGGGATGGTATATCCAACAAGCTCATATAGGTGAGAAGGTCAGATGTCCACACATGTTTGGTCTATTGGGGGTTATTTACAAAAGGCAAATCCACTTTGCACTGCAAGTGCACTTGGAAGTACAGTCACTCTAAATCTAAGGGCTAGATCTGAAATGAGTGGAAGCTCTGCTGATTTTATCATCCAATCATGTGCTAGCTAAAATGCTGTTTTTTATTTTCCTTGCATGTCCCCTTCAGATCTACAGCGACTTTACTTTCAAGTGCGCTTGCAGTGCAAAGTGGATTTGCCTTTCGTAAATAACCCCCCATATGTTCAATACTTCACTCTTTACCTGATTGTGACCAACCTGGCATACATTATGAGACTTTTAACTGCATTTGAAAAAAATAAGTCAATTTTCTAATAACTGAAGTGCTTAGCCATTGTCTCTTAACATGTAATGATAAGTTCATCTTTATACAAAAATAATAAAGGCACATTTTTTGCAGGTAAAAAAATGTGCCTTTTTTTTTTAGGAGCCTATAAAGCATCTCCCCCATGATCAGAAGATTGGTGTAATGCCATGCTCCTGCAGACTGTCAGTGTAGCTGTCTGCCTGTACCTCCAATATGTGCAGGCAGTTACTGAATGACAGGAAGCTTAATGAACTACTTAGAGCCCTTATCAACTACAATCCATCAGCCGCAAAGGTTGATGGTACTTGTAGTACATTGATTCACACAGATCTCTGAATGAATGACGTGGTCATGTGAGTGGAGCCCCACACAGCCATACTTATTTTTAATTGTGACAGCGGGTAAGGGGAGAAGATCCCCGGCCCACTGATTTGAGTGGGCAAATGCTGAACATGTTAAATGTTATACCCTAAATATGGGTGTAACATGTAACATGTTCAAAAAGGTGAACTTATCCTTTAATTTGTTTGAGGGATGACCACAAAGGTATTATATCAAGTTTGGCTATTTGCCTATAGAGGTGTCAATTTGCATTTGTTTTTTATTTAATGTAAAGCTCACAAATAAAACTTTAAAAATGACCCCCCTTACTTGGGGTAAGCAAATACAAACATTTTCTAACACATTGTTCTAGAGAAGTATCACTACTTCTACCTTTTCACTCTGCTGATAATATTTCATCCTGAGTAAACCACAATCAAGCTCCTAATGTTAGAGTTGTAAGGGCTCAGGACTTGCACTGTTTAGCCCATGGAAGGAGGTGTGGCCAGGAAAACTAGCTGCCACTCATGTAATGAACACAATAGGCATTAGTAAATAGGATCTGTACTTTCTTTAATGTAGTGATTAATGTTTGGGAGTTTCTTTTATTACCTACAGTAATTAAAAAAACAAAAACCTAATTACAGGGTTGCTTTAATGGAAGTAAATAGGGCCACCCAAAAGAAACAAGGAAAGCAAACGCATATCCTCCAAATTTACATATCTTGACAAAACAGTCTTTGCAGAACTTTTTATTGGTAGGGATTCATAAACTAGCTATTATTGTAGTTAAATATGTATGTGGTTGGATAGCTTGGAATAGTTTTTGCATATATTGGTGGCAACTCGTCCCCAAGGATTTACTTTTAAAGTGTTGTGAGATATGCATAACATCTTCCACTAGACCAAGAACCTAACTAGGTTTGATTAGTGCCAGTAGAAAAATCATTATCGGGAACTGGTTCTCAAACAGTGACTTTAATGCCAACCAATGACTTGTTATTGGTTGGCATTAAATTGTCCCAAGATAATTATTCTGCAGTCCAAAAAGTGATTTTTTAGCAACGTAGTAGTAATGCTAGGTTAGTAGTGCTAGGCTAAGCTTTTAAAACTGGTTTCATAAACCAGTTTAGGACCGGTAAAACAAGAAACTATTCTTTGTAAAAGAGGGAATATTAGCAAAATGGAGTGGCTTTGGGTGTCAAGGGTATGTTGTCTGCAGATTCCAATAATGTTAATCTCTGATTAAACCTACACCCTGGGCAAAATTAAAAACGTACCCTTGAGATGCATACAGGTAGCACATCCAACCTATCCGGTACTTATGTTTTTCATTCAGGCATTGCTTTCCATCCCAGTCTATTTAGTCAGTAAAATTATATTTGTGAACTGCACAACCTTCTGCTACTCACTACTCAATACCCACTGTAATAAAAAAAATTAACTTCTTGGAGATACCAATCAGCTTTAAATCTGACTTGGAAGTTCAAAAGTGACGTGTGTGGCGTTGCAGAGAGATGGTATACTACAAAAAACTCTCAGATCTTTCCTAATGACCTTCAATGAAGCTGTGTGTTTTTTCCACAGTGCATTTCACAAAACGCAGATCAATGTAAACTAATTGAAGTTTTAGCTGGATATACTGCATAGAATTCATAGCTCACTGACTTTTTGCTGTTGAAATAAATATTCATTGGTTTTAAAAGTATAGTAGATCACTACACAGAAACAATCACTAGAGAACAATACCAAAAAAATGGTCGGTTACATTGCCCGAAGCGAAAGAATATATTTGGCATTGCGTATTCCATGATCACGTTTTTTTTTTTTTTCACAATTACTCTTGAAAACGTATATAAACCCTTAAATGAAAAATGTAGCTCACCCTTGTGGACTTTTTCATAGAGTAGGGATAGCTCACTTTTAATAAAAAAGCCACATACAGTCATTTCCATTGCAATGTCGAGGTCATAAGGCATTTTTCTGCTTATGTGACGGTTTGTAATGCTTTTTTTTTTTTTAACTTAGCATAGGTCTTTTTCCAACTGAATGAATATCTGTAAAATATAGGATAACTGATTGCCACACTGTTGGGTTTACTTTCTATTTAAAGCTAAAGAATTGTAAGGAAACTATTTCATTTAGCAAAATAGCTATTTTCTGGAAGCTAGCTCCCTCCTCCTCAATGTCGACACATGAAAGGTCCTAATTCAGCTTTAAACGAACTCTCTTATAGTTTTCATCATATAGTCATTTGTGTAATGTTGGTATGGCAACAATTTTATGAAATTCTCAGGATTTGTTTAAAAAGCCTCCCTGTTGTTCAATGAACAATATGATTGTGAGGAGAAGAAACAGTGGTGCTTCTTGAAAATGCGTAGGTGTAAATACAGCGTTAAGCAGATTTAAATTATTTTTCTTCTTGCAAACAGATTCAGAAAGATAAATTCAAACGTGGGCTTGAAAAACATTCATGTTCATTAGTTAAAGTGCTTCTCTCCTCATTGCTGGGATATTGTTAAAATTCAAGTTTAAGTACACCCTGCAAAATGTGATCAAACTACCTGTGCTGTTAAATTATTAATAAACTAAAAAATTAGCATTTATTACATTTTTGCATTGAAGCCTGCAGAGCATGGCAACAGCAATCAGTACATCACACTGCCTTGTTTACATCTTAGGCTCAGGACTATACAGGGGTACAGACCTACAATTATGGTGCAGGAGGAGGTAGACAATAAAGTATAATGCCCTGTACACACGGTCGGACTTTCCGATGGAAAATGTGCGATCGGATCTTGTTGTCGGAAAATCCGATCGTGTGTGGGCTCCATCTGAATTTTCCATCGGAATTTCCGACACACAAAGTTTGACAGCAGAATGTAAAATTTTCCAACAACAAAATCAAATTTTTTAAATTCCGATCGTGTGTAGACAATTCCGACGGACAAAGTGCCATGTATGCTCAGAATAAATTACGAGACAAAAGCTATTGGCTACTGCCCTCTTTATAGTCCTGTCGTACGTGTTGTATATCACCACGTTCTGAGCGATCCGATTTTCCGACAACTTTGTGCGACCATGTGTATGCAAGACAAGTTTGGGCCAAAACCCGTTGGAAAAAATCTGACAGATTTTGTCGTCGGAATGTCCGACCATGTGTATGGGGCATAAGTGTTGGGAAGTCACTGCACTTGTACCAGCACAATATGAGACTCTCTGCCACAGTAGCAGATGGGACTTTTCCATTCGCAGGTCCATGCGAATAGATCTGTGAATAGATGATGTAACTGTGTGGGCGGAGCCCCAAAGAGCCATGCTAAATTTAAATATCCACAAGATGCTACAGGTAGAAGCGCCTCATGATTCCAGTAAGTGGAGTTGTGGTTTGAGGGTGAGGGGTTGAGGAATGTGACTATGTTTTATGTACACCATAAATATGGACGTCATTTAAAATATGGTCGGAAAAGTGAACTAAGCTTTTAAAGTGACACTAAAGTCTTGTTTTTTTCATTTACAAATAACAAACATGTCATACTTACCTGCTCTGTGCAGTGGTTTTGCACAAAGCAGCCCTGATCCTCCTCTTCTCTAGTCCATTGTCGTTGCTCCTGGCCCCTCTTTCCTGCCGAGTGCCCCCACAGCAAGCAGCTTGCTATGGGGGAAACCGAGTCAAGCCGCTGCTCTTTGTGTCCATCCAGACACAGAGCCATGGCTCTGCCACACCCTCTCTCTCTCCTCATTGGCTCACTGACTTTGATTGATAACAGCGGTAGCAAATGGCGCCCCGCTGCTGTTTCAGCCAATAAGGAGAGGGAGTCCCGGACAGCCGAGACTCTCATGCAACATCGCTGAATTGAGATGGGCTCATGTAAGGGGGGGGGGGGCTTAATGCATAGAATGTATTAAGATAAAAAAAAAACTTCTGACTTTAGACCCACTTTATGTAATGTAAGATATTGAAAAAAAAATGAAAAAAAATGCAATAGTTTCCTTGATGCTGATCTCTATGCAAGCACATTAAAACATTGTTTTTACACTAAGTTGGCAAGCTGTGTTTCATTGTGTCCAAAGAGTACTATGGGTACTATGGGTACTACACCTTTACACCTGTTCTTATACCTTTGTCACAGATTTCAAGCACGCATTTCCTATATTAATCCTTTACCCTTCCTCCTCCCCCACTGTTTCCCCCAAAATCTATACATGCATGACCAGGAAGTCACCAATGTATCTGCATATGACTACTGCCAAACGACTCTTGGTGGGATATTTATATCACTACCAACCCTTCTTAATAGACTACTTGGAGAAAGTTTACCTAGCCTTGCTAGACTACACATACTACTCCCTCCCACACCTCCTAAAGGCAGCACCAGCATAACACCTGTTATCCTACCACACAACGATTCATGTGAGAACTAAAGAAGGTCTTGGGGTCCCATGTATTGTTAAATATTTCAAGCAATTGCTCAGCTCACAAACTTTCACAAGGCACCCGAGATCAAACTCTGAATGGAATTGGAAACAATAGACTGCGACCCATTGATAATTGATAAAGTGGGATTTTTTTTACTCAAAAATACGTCAAATTCTCATACTGTCCTTGGGATATTGGATGAAGTAAACTATTCTGTTGTTTTTTCCCATCTTCCATTTCCATTATTCTTAAAAAAAAAATTTCCCACCTTTGACTCCCTGAGATGTTTCAAAAAATGTACCACTCAAGACATTTCATGCTTACATAAACTGCTAAGCCTTGAGGAAATGAGGCATGCCAAAAAAGTATTAGTTGATACATATGAAAATATTTAGTCATTTACAGATCAAAGATTACATTCAAGTAACCATCTGACATCTAATAGCCAAGCAACCTTCCACTACTTTTGAACTAAAATATATTACTGATCTGCTCCCCCTGGCTTGATATCCTAATTATATGCCACAATGTTTGATCACTTCTTTTTTCATACATATGCAGAGAAATGGCTTAAAGTAGAAGGCAAGTCAAATCCTAACTAAGCTTAAATTTACTCCTATTCCCATTCCAGGCCTATTCTATATACCATGTAAAAGGAAACATGTCAATACTTACCTAGTCTGAAGTTTATCCGGTCTGGTGAAATGTTCAGGTCCCAACACTGGCTTCAATTTAGAGGAGGGACAGCTGACAATGGATATCTCATAGTAACCCTGGGGGGATATCATTGCAGACTCTGCATCTATTGTCAGAGATTGCTCCTCTAGACTGAAGCTGGCACAGGAGAGTTCATGTGACCAGACTGGAAAAACTTCAGAATAGGTATGTATAGGCAATAGGCATGTATAGGTATTTCCTTTTGCAGGGTAGATAGAATAGGCTTGGATTAGAGCTTTGAGGTGATTTAAACTTCCACTTTAAACATAAACTTAGATGAGGAAGACTGGCCCCAAGTTTGGCATTCCATCAAAATCTGCTTACAAAATGTTTTGGCAATAGAAATATATTATAATGTATCCTCATGAAACCCCCAGTCAAATGCCTAGCTTTTTTTCTAGTTATCTATCAAGCTAGTTCTGCATTCATACAAAGGCAGGCACCTTCCTCTATGTATAGTAGATACAGTATCTCACAAAAATGAGTACAGCCCTCACATTTTTTTTAATATTTGATGATATCTTTTCATGTGACAACATTGAAGAAATGACACTTCGCTACAATGTAAAGTAGTGAGAGTACAGCTTGTATAACTGTAAATTTGCTGCCCCCTCCAAATAACTCAACACACAACCATTAATGCCTACACCACTGGCAAGAAAAGTAAGTACACCCCTAAGTGAAAATGCCCAAATTGAGCCCAAAGTGTCAATATTTTATGTGGCCACAATTATTTTCCAGCACTGCCTTAACTCTCTTGGGCACGGAGTTCACCAGAGCTTCACAGGTTACCACTGGAGTCCTCTTCCACTCCTCCATGACAACATCACGGAGCTGGTGGATGTTAGAGACCTTGCGTTACTCCACCTTCCGTTTGAGGATTCCCCACAGATGCTCAATAGGGTTTAGGTCTGGAGACATGCTTGGCCAGTCCATCATCTTTACCCTTAGCTTCTTTAGCAATACAGTGGTCGTCTTGAAGGTGTGTTTGGGGTTATTATCATGTTGCATTACTGCCCTGCGGCCCAGTCTCCAAAAGTAAGGGGATCATGCTTTGCTTCAGTAGGTCACAGTACATGTTGGCATTCATGGTTCCCTCAATGAACTGTAGCTCCCCAATGCCAGCAGCACTCATGCAGTCCCAGACCATGACACTCCCACCACCATGCTTGACTGTAGGCAAGACACATTTGTCTTTGTACTCCTCACCTGGTTGCCGCCACACACACTTGACAGCATCTGAACCAAATAAGTTTATCATTGTCTCATAGGACATGGTTCCAGTAATCCATGTCCTTAGTCTGCTTGTCTTCAGTAAACTGTTAGTGGGCTTTTTTGTGCATCATCCTTTAGAATAGGCTTCCTTCTGGGACGACAGCCATGCAGACCAATTTGATGTAGTGTGCAGCATATGGTCTGAGCACTGACAGGCTGACCCCCATCCCTTCAACCTCTGTAGCAATGCTGGTAGCAATCATACATCTATTTCCCAAAGACAAACTCTGGATATGATGCTGAGCACATGCACTCAACTTCTTTGGTTGACCATGGTGAGGCTTGTTCTGAGTGGAACCTGTCCTGTTAAACCACTGTATGGTCTTGGCCACCATGCTGCAGCTCAGTTTCAGGGTCTTTATATACTCAATATTCTTAAAGCCTAGGCCATCTTCATATTGAGCAACAATTCTTTTTTCTGATCCTCAGAGAGTTCTTTGCCATGAGGTGCCATGTTGAAAAGGAAAATGAGGGCGGAAACGACAAACTTAGCACCACATCCCTAAATGAGTATATTTTAAAGAATGGGGACAAAGAGGTAAAGAAACCCCGGGATTTTTAAGGTGCTTAATAATACATACTAGATAAATATTCACAGCGTGTGTACCAAAAAATTACAAATTTGTATTTCATTTACAAAAAATGCAAAAAAAAAATACAATTTATTAAAATTATTATCCATATCAGTATTATACAATGTAAGCAATTATTCGAAGCAAAAAAATACCACTCAGAGTATGCCACTCCACATGTTTTCTTCCTCTGAGCTTCCTCAGGAGTTTAAGGTACACTTTGTGGGTAGACTGAAAACAATGAAAAGATATGGATAAAGAAAATGTATCACAAGTCAATGAAATTACAAGATAGTAACATACTCAAACAGTACCAATTAAATGGACATCAAAACAAATATAAACAATTACAACACATATATGAATGTAGGTCCATATGGGATCTTACCCATGTTGAACTTCCAATGACCTGTGTTGAGTTATTTGGAGGGGACAGCAATATATACTGTTATACAAGCTGTACACTCACCACTTTACATTTTAGCAAAGTGTAATTTCTTCAGTGTTGTCGCATGAAAAGATATTATAAAATATTTACAAAAATGTGAGGGGGTGTACTCACTTTTGTGAGATACTAAATGTAGCACCCTCTAGGTAGGTAGGTGCTAAAGATAGGATTTTGTAGGATAGGACAATTTAGGGAGGCTTGGCTGGTAGCCAGGCCTGCTTTTTTTTATCTGGTCTGGGCTGGGAGTGGCTCTGGGTAGCAGCTGGCGACTCACAGACAGGATCAATGAGACCTCCCTCTTCTTTCCAGAAAGTTCTGGAAAGAGAGGAGGAGAGGAGGGGTGGAGCTGCCTGGGATGTTTTAGGGAGCTTTGACCAATCCCCAATCTGTATTGGCAGGGGGCGGGACTCCTTAAATACCCAGGGTCAGCCCAGCTGGGGAGGAGTTGTTGGGTGGAAGAGCTGAGTTGAGAAAGTGTGGAGGCTATCAGGGCCTTTGGGGGAGCTCCCCAGTCTGGGGGGTTACCTTGGGCCTGGGCTCAGGTGTAGTTGGGACCACCATCAGGAATGTATGAAGAGGTCCTGGACCGGAGGGTCAAGAAAGAGCAAGGAGAGGCTAGCAGGAGAGAGCACTACTAAGAGTCTCCAGGGAGGACAACTGGTTGCAGCCAAGAGGGCTGGTGAGTAAGGCACAGTCAGGAGGACTGTGAGGCATGCCTGAGAGGACTGGGAGCTTGCAGTCTGAGATGGGTGCAGAACCAGAAGAGTGTACTGTGGTGAAAGGAGCAGTGGAAAGAGGCAGCTGCAGGCAGTAGGGCTGACAAGGCCTGAAGATGGGTTACTGGGCTCAGTAGCTGCATGTAGGACAAATAGCACCAGAGATTTTCTATTTTGCTATACTATAGGGCCCCGCGGTACCTGTCTGCAAAGGGCAATTTCTAAAGGCCTGGCTGAGCCAGTGTCAGGCCTAACCGCTTTGTGCTAGCTGTGCCTGAAGGTTAGAGAGGAAGAGATGTGCTGGAGGTGAAAGGAGTGAAGATTATAGAGGAAGTGATGTGCTGGAGGAGAAAGACCTGAAGATTGGAGAGGAAGTGATGTACGGAAAAATGGACTGTATATAGTTGTCCCAAGCAAGTGCTAGCAATTCTACTGGGCATCCCATATTTTTTGTTTCAGTTGCATCATCATTTCACAGATACAGCACTTGTTGATTGTGCCAATCCACTCACACACTTTCACTTTCGTAACACACACTTCACTATGCACCATCACTGCTACGTATATTATTAATATATTTCTATTACATTAATATGCTTTTTTCTTTTAAGCACACTATCTTTCAATACTGACTAAGTTACTATGTTTACGGGACATATAAGATACCGTGCCAAATTATTACTTGATAACCTCTTTTATCGTCAGTCTTTTTATTTATGCATCTATATATATTTATAATATAATGATACTCTGGTGAAATCGCTATGAGTTTACTTACCTTACTTTACGCAATTACTAAATGACTTCTATTGGGTATTGATTGCAGGTGCAGTCTCCTCCGTCCCTCCAGGGGCGTGAATAGTGTGGCTCCTTGTAAGTCCTTCGGGGTGGGCTTCCTTCCTCCTTGGGGAGACGGGGGCGAACATCAGAGACCTCTCGGATTCCCTAAACGGCTTTTAGAATTTTGGGTGATGGGAATACCCATTCCACCCTTGAGCGGTAAATATACCACCACTAGTTCACCTAAATGTTATCTACATTGACATGTTTTTTAATTCTGAATTCATGTAAATTCTTCCAGATCCAACTGTCCCCCTGAAGAGACCATATGCTGGTTGAAACGCGTCGGGGCTCAATTACTATACAATACTATGTAATACAACAATGTGTAACCATACATGTTTGTTTTTATTGGGTTGTGGAATTGAACCAGATGATATACTGTATACATTGTATTGAACCATACTATGACATTGGACATTTTTGAATAAATGTATTTCTTTATACACAACTATGATAAAGGTACTTGACTTTGCTATCCCGCTGCCAAAAAGCCCCATCGGGGAAATCCTTTTTCTTTTTGTACATCCCATATTTCCCTTACCCCATCCAAGTTCAATCCCCTCATTAAAACAAAAAAAAACAAAGCAAGCATGTGAACTGTTCTACAGTATGTCTCTTAGTGTCTGAGAGGTGAATGCCGAGCTGGGCAGGGTGACAGAAAATCCAACATTTCAGCAGCCCATACGGGGGTACCATTACATGTATATCCCTAAAAATAGTTCTGGACTAAAGTGTATTACATCACTTATTACTTATTACATCACTTATTACATCACTTATACACTATTCAGGCTTCCCTCTGCATAGAAACCAATGAGCTTCCAACCCCAGCTTGTTCAGTTAAGCTTTGGTAATACAACCTGGCAGCTCAGTAGTTTCTATGCAGAAGTGAGTCTGATTTTGCACTTTCCAGCTTTAGTAAATAAACCCCATTGTGTATTTAAAAGTGGGGCATGCCTGTATTAACTGGAACTCCAATCTACCCTTAGGCCACAGTGTGCCCTTACTCGTTCTCCCTAACCCCCCCGATCGCCCCCCCGCCCCCTCCCAGTCACAGTGTCACTGATTGCAGTGATCATTTATTTTCTGATCACTGCATTCAGCGTCAGTTGTAAAGGTAAAAAGTGTCAGGGCAGTTAGTGTTAGGTCCAGGGTAGCCCCCTACCACCCCCCAATAAAGGTTTAACCCCCTGATTGCCCCTAGAGTTAACCCTTTCACCCCCTTTTGCCAGTGTCACTAAGCGATCATTTTTCTGATCGCTGCATTAGTGTTGCTAGGTAGCTAGTTATTTTTTTAGGTTCACCGCTAGGTTTTTATAGCGCTAGGTACCCCGATATACTACCCAATAATGGTTTTAACCCCCTGATTGCCCCTAATTAACCCTTTCACCCCCTTTTGCCAGTGTCACTAAGCGATCATTTTTCTGATCGTTGCATTAGTGTTGCTAGTGTCGCTAGGTAGCTAGTTATTTTTTTAGGTTCACCGCCAGGTTTTTATAGCGCTAGGTACCCCGATATACTACCCAATAATGGTTTTAACCCCCTGATTGCCCCTAGTTAACCCTTTCACCAGCGATCACCGTATAAGTGTCACTGGTGACGCCTGTTAGCCAGTTAGTTATTTAGGTTCCATGTCAGGTTTTTATATAGTGCCAGGGACCCCCATATACTACCTAATAAAAATTTGAACCCCCTGATTGCCCCTAGTTAACCCTTTCACCAGTGATCACCGTATAAGTGTTACGGGTGACTCTGGTTAGTTAGTTTGCTATTTATAGCATCAGGGCACTCACCATTTATTACCCAATAAAGGTTTAACCCCCTGATCACCCGGCGGGTGATATCAATTAGGTTTTAGGGTCAGGGTCTGCTTCGTCCCAGGCAGCGCTAGGTTAGTGCCAGTACCACTAACACCCATGCGCAAAGCATACACCTCCCGTAGTGGTATAGAATCTGAACAGATCAATATCTGATCAGATCTATACTAGCGTCCCCAGCAGTTTAGGGTTCCAAAAAAACGCATTGCTAGCGGGATCAGCCCAGATATCTGCTAGCACCAGCCCCTCCGCCCAGCCCACCCAAGTGCAGTATCGATCGATCACTGTCACTTACAAAACACTAAACACATAACTGCAGCGATCGCAGAGTCAGGCCTGATCCCTGCGATCGCTAACAGTTTTTTTTGGTAGCATTTTATATTTAAATCCGGAAGGCAGTGCTTGGTTTTCGGGGTCCCGTACGTAGCTAGGCTCCCAAAAAGTCCCCCACATGTGGTATCACCGTACTCAGGAGAAGCAGCAGAATTTATTTTGGGGTGTAATTTCACTTATGCCCATAGCATGTGTGAGCAATATATCACTTAGTGACAACTTTGTGCAAAAAAAAAAATTGTAATATTCCTGCAACTTGTGGCAAAATATAGAATATTTCTTGGACTCAACATGCCTCTCAGTAAATAGCTTGAGGTGTCTACTTTCCAAAATGGGGTCATTTGGGGGTTTTTTGTGCTATTTTGGCATTTTATGGCCTTCAAAACTGTGATAGGTAGTGAGGAGTGAAATCAAAAATGTGCACCCTTAGAAACCCTGAAGGCAGTGATTGGCTTTCGGGGTGCCGTACACAGCTAGACTCCCAAAAAGTCCCACATATGTGGTATTCCTATACTCAGGAGAAGCAGCATAATATATTTTGGGGTGCAATTCCACATATAACTATGGCATGTGTGAGCAATATATCATTTAGTGACAACTTTTTGTAAACTTTTCTTTTTTTTGTGTCATTATTCAATCACTTGGGACAAAAAAAAAATATTCAATGGGCTCAACATGCCCCTCAGCAATTTCCTTGGGGTGTCTACTTTCCAAAATGGGGTCATTTGGGGGGGGGGGGGGTTGTGTTATTTTGGCATTTTATGGCCTTCGAAACTGTGATAGGTAGTGAGGAGTGAAATCAAAAATTTGCACCCTTAGAAATCCTGAAGGCAGTGATTGGATTTCGGGGTGCCGTACGTGGCTAGACTCCCAAAAAGTCCCACATATGTGGTATCCCCGTACTCAGGAGAAGCAGCAGAATATATTTTGGGGTGCAATTCCACATATAACTATGGCATGTGTGAGCAATATATCATTTAGTGACAACTTTTTGTAAACTTTTTTTTTTTTGTGTCATTATTCAATCACTTGGGACAAAAAAAATATATACAATGGGCTCAACATGCCCCTCGGCAATTTCCTTGGGGTGTCTACTTTCCAAAATGGGGTCATTTGGGGGGGGTTTGTACTGCCCTGCCATTTTAGCACCTCAAGAAATTAGATAGGCAGTCATAAATTAAAAGCTGTGTAAATTCCAGAAAATGTACTCTAGTTTGTAGACGCTATAACTTTTGCGCAAACCAATAAATATACACTTATTGACATTTTTTTTACTAAAGACATGTGGCTGAATAAATTTTGCCCTAAATGTATGACTAAAATTGAGTTTATTAGATTTTTCTTATAACAAAAAGTAGAAAATATATTTTTTTCTCAAAATTTTCGGTCTTTTTCCATTTATATCGCAAAAAATAAAAATCGCAGAGGCAATCAAATTCCATCAAAAGAAAGCTCTATTTGTGGGAAGAAAAGGACGCAAATTTTGTTTGGGTACAACATTGCATGACCGCGCAATTACCAATTAAAGCAGTGTGGTGCGAAATTGTAAAAAGACCTCTGGTCCTTAGGCTGAAAATTGGTCCGGGGCTAAAGTGGTTAATATATGATGCACAGTATGTGCCAATGTTCTTGTTTTTTTTGTTTTTGTTTCCTCCATACATGGTCTGATTTACACATAGTTGCAAATATGTATTATGTAATAGTGTCCTTACACAGAAAGTAAGGGGAATTATGCATTGGGCATTTATATAAGTTTTGATTTGCAGCTAATTTTTAGACTATTGTATTTTAGAATACAATGAAAACTGGAGGGTGAAAACTGGTGGTGTTTTCTTGAGATTACTGGTCAGCAAGGCTGGTTTGTGTTAAAAATTGATTAGAAACCTTTCTAAACAGAATTTTGCTAACTATATGACTGAATATCTTTGTTTTACATGGCAGCCTACAAAGTAGCTTTAAGACAGCAGCCTTTAGGTGAGTATTTGTGAGGGAAAAGGGGTGAGCCTTGCTGGGAAAGAGCATAGGTGCAGCACAGGGGTGCAATCCTATGACAGTGTTCTAATGTCTCCAAAGTAAATTTGTGCATTGGCCATTCCAAGCAAAGCAACAGGTTTGCTTTGATTTGCCAAATGTTTCCTGTATTTACTTAACTTTTCTTAGCTCTCCCATGGCTCTGTTCAGCTCCAGGAAAGAAATGCACAGTACTTCCAAATATGATAGAACATGTCACTCACTCCATGTGACAACGTTGTGCCAGTCAGTGCTATTACATGGGGAGTACAGAGCCCTTTGTGTACCTTACACATAAAGTCACTTTCCTTTGCTCCCAGCAAAGAAGGCAGGGTTGGTGACACAACCAGCAGATAAAAAATATGCTAGAGTTAGCATATGTTTTTTACCATATCAAAGTGAATTGAGTAAAACAACTTCTTCTTCCTACTATTTTTGCCCTATAAAAGGAATGTGTTGTGGTTTTGGGGACAGCACAGTACACTTTTATGTGATTTTGGACACTGCCATTTTGCCATTTTTTGCATGGGACACTATACAAATTTATGTGACGATTTATGATGAGTTGATGAATTTTATATGTTAATCTATCACAACTGATCAATTGCACAAAACACCTTTTTAAATACATTCGTCACTTGGTTATGAGGACATTGTTTGTATACAAATTTATTATATTGATGTATAGTGGATTATACAGAACACTTTAACATTTGTCACTTTATAAAATGTGTACATGTATTTTATGTGTTTTTATGTATTTATACATTAATGAATTGAACAGGTGTAATGCTATAGCATAGTCAAAAAATGATTGATTTTTATTGTATTATGGCCAGCACTATTTTCTTCACAGACCCTGTTATACAGTTTCTTTGGCTATTCTGCTTTACTCGTGGTGTTCAGGGATTTTTTTGTTTTATGCTATAGTTTACTTCTAAAATGTAAAAGGGTGGGCTGTTTATTATATAAAAGTACCACATCCAAAATATCAAATCAACCACAAATCATGTGTGGGCACCTTTAAAGTTTGCTATGTACAGCAAAAACTTAGTTTGAGAGTAACTTGGTTTGAGAGCGTTTTGCAAGATAAGCAAAATTTATTTTATAAATCTTGACTTGATAAACAAGCGATGTCTTGATATACAAGTAGCGTCATGTCACAACTGAGTATAAAAGAGAAGAGCGGCGCCTCTGTGAAGAAAATAGTTTGCTTCTAATCCCCTTGTGGAGGCTGCCATTTGTAGATAGACATTTATTTTTACACAAGCTATCACATTGCTATAATCTTTTTATATGGAATATAAACTGAAGGACCTATGAATAAATGGTTGTGAAACAAATCATTTGAGTTTCCATTATTTCCTATGGGGAAATTTGCTTTGATATACAAGTGCTTTGGATTACAAGCATGTTTCTGGAATGAATTATGCTCGCAATCCAGGGATTTACTGTAGTTTATGTCTGGTGATAGTAATTAAATGTTTAATTGTAAAACATATATTGCATATGAAAAAAAAACAGATAAAACAACCATTTAAACATGAATAAACTATTTAGGAAAACACTCATACAACTACTGACCCAAAACTGTTTGCCTTTAAGAAGCTCTAGTGAAATCACCAAGGATCCCATCAGTTCTGATTTCCTTCTATTCAGTAGAAAATTCATTTGCATCATTCTGCATGCGAGGACATCTACAAAGGCATACCTGGATACCTGGATGATGTGCATGCTTACATGGCTAGTTTATAACTGGATGGCAGAAATCAACTAGCAACATTTTTTATCTAAAGTAATACTGGGAAGGCTTATTTTTGCATCCTTTCTATGCCTGTTACTCTCAGTGTGTTTTGCTTTGCACATGCTTTCCAACACTCCCTTAAAGGTACGTGCTATATAGAGATCATGATTTTATAGCTTTTTCTTCTGGTGGCATTAAACAAGGTATGGAGAGCAGAAAAAGCAAGTATGAACAAACCCTCGATCATACCTAAGAAGATATTTGCATTGGCTCTACTTTTTCTCAGGTGCCGATATTGGAACAAGTGTGAATTTAATTAAACATGAAAACCAAATTTATTTCCTTCTCAGCAATGACTTTTGCTAACAACAAGGCTCCCAGAAAATGCTTTTAGAATATCCAGGAAAGCCAAGTGCTAGGGTACACTACTGGGGGAAAACAGACACTCCTACAGGTAATTGTAGTTCCTAGAATCCACTGGCAAACACTTTAAGTGTGACTAAACCCACAACAGTAAAATCAGTCTGTATATGCAGTAAAACATGCTTGTTATACTCACTGTGGAACCTAAGGGGTTAATCCTCTGCAATGTGTAACATGGCAGTTTGATCTTCTATGCACAGATCCTCCTCTTTTTGCACTGTCTCCAAAACATGTCCGGATAAGACAGAGTTACTGGAGTCAGGCTGCACATGCTCAGTTTGGTGTGTACAGTATTGCTAGATAGTTTTTCTCGGGAAAGTGCATGTGATGATCAGAAAAGGGCCAATCAGCACTGTCCAGACACTGGGTCAGGGGTCCTTCCTCCTGATAGGACAGCCACTGCAGTATGAAAACTCCTCCTACAAGCTTTAACCAGGCACTGATAGGAGTCACAAGACAAGACTTTAGCAGTTTATATTTACTAAAATAATTGCATTTCCATGTTCTGTGTACTGTGGGAGACCAGATATAGTGAATGCAGGATCCTGGGTTTAGTAACATTTTAAAACAGAAGAACAATTTTGAAGCCTTTATGACTGGCATTAGCAGAAACAGGTATGGATTTGCAAAGTTGGAAAGTGTTTTCAAATGTAAAAATGAGATTGGAAGAGACATGCTAAAATTCAGGCTCCGGAAGGACAGATTGAGATAGCAGGGTATCAGACTCAGAGGTTTCAAACTCAAGGGAGTTTGATTTATTAAAGACAAATAGACTGTTCACTGTGCAAGGAAAGTTGTACGTTGCAAGGGAATGAGCCCTGGAGCTTAGTAAATGAGGTGAATCTCTGCTGACTTCCATGTGCATGAAAAACTGAAGTTTTTTATTTTTCTTGCACGTGATTAGGTATTTGAAAAATAAAATGTCACCACATTTTAATAAAAATAATGTAATGTAAATAAAATGTCACCAAATGTCACCATGCTTTGTTGGAAATTCAGTTTCAAAGTGCAACTTCCTTGCAAAGTGAACAGCTTATTTGCTTTTAGTAAATCAGGCAGAAAGTTTCATTCAGAGGATGTATACTTTAGCTCGGACGTGCCTTATTCCATAGAGACTTCCTCCTCTGCAGAAGAGACTGCCTAACACTCAAAACATGTTCTCTAAAAGTACAGTCACCCAATAAATGAGAAAATCTTTATTTTTGATTATGACTTAAATAAAGATGCAGAAATCTAGCACATTCCAAAAGGTTTACGTACCTTTTTTGCACCTGTATGGTATTAAATGGTAGTTTTGACACTGATGTATTGTTTGAAAACAACATAGAATAAAGTCATATCCCTCTCTATTGGATTATATGTGTATTTTTCACATCATTTTATATCTTCTTGGTCTCCTTTTCCATTTGCACTGTGCTTAAAAGGCTCAGTTCAGGTTTTTTGTTTTGTTTTTCTAAATCCCAGCTTTCCTATGTACCAATAAACCATTAATGTACCTCTGCAGAAAAAAAGAAAATGCTTTACTTTTCTTTTCTTTTCTTCACAGACCCTGCTGTGTGGACTCTAGCTATTCTACTTTACTCATGGTGGTCGGGAATCTTTTGTTATGTATTACTGTTTAGTTCTAAAATTTTAAAGGTTCGCTTGTTTTTGAATTTGAGGGTTCTTCAAAAAGTTTCCGCCCTTTTTTTAACTAATTTTATGGAGAATTTCAAAAACTAATTACAGGCATACCCCATTTTTAAATACGCAATGGGGTTTATTTACTAAAGCTGGAAAGTGCAAAATCAGGCTCACTTCTGCATAGAAACCAATGAGCTTCCAGGTTTTATTATCAAAGCTTAATTGAACAATCTGGGGTTAGAAGCTCGTTGGTGTCTATGCAGAAGTGAGCCTGATTTTGCACTTTCCAGCTTTAGTAAATAAACCCCATTGTGGGGTTAAAAGTGGGGTATGCCTGTACACTATGCTAAACTGCAAGGTCAGCGGGCTTGCCAGACAGACTAGTCACATGACACTCTCAGACACGACCAATTACTACTCCGTTTCCAATGAAAATATAAAAGTGCGGAAACTTTTTGAAAACCCCTAGTATATAAAAGTATATTATTTTATGTACATCTGTTGCATAAAAGAAAAAGCTTTCCCTGTATTCTATGGTAGACATTACCTCAGCCCCCAGAGTCTCCTATAGGAAACTCCTGAATGACTTCCTGGTATTTGTCCTTTGGGATGTGAAAACTGTTAGAAGGAAGTACTTCAGCAGCTGATTTTATTAACACACATCCTGCACTTGTCCCACCCCTCCAGGAGATTTCTCCCTCCCACCTCTGCAGTTACATGCAATCATTGTCAGTGAGCACCATTCTACCTCAGTACACAGCCTGAGTCTTCCTCTTTTTGTACCTTTTTGTACCTTACCTTTTTCTTGCATAAATTATTTATTTGGCAGAGTGTGCAGGGACTGAGCAATCAGCAATAATGGGGCAGAGCTGTAGTATTGAAAACAAAGGGAAGTGTGTACCTGGAAGTCTGTAAAGCTCACCATACACTTTAGATCTGCTATTAACAATGCGGGAGCCTGCCTGATTGGCTACAGAGCGATTGGATAGATAGGTATGGCCTCTTATTATATTGTTTTTGATAAACCTAAAGGTGATTGTAGATAAATTAGGTATGGCCACCTTTATACATCTAAAATAATCTAGTTGCATTTTTCGTGTCAGTAATTGTCAATGGTGTCCCAAACACAAAAGCAATGTAGCAAAATGCACAGTAAAAAACGTGCATACCACAACATGCCAAAACGTCCCATGAGCTAATTTGCCGGATGTATGCCATGCATAGGGCAGCCCATTTAATGAACTGCCCTATGCATGGCATGAAAAAAAACATGCCAAAAAATGCATGCTCCCACTACGCTAAGTGTAAATAGGGCCTAAAAGTGAAATTGGTGTGTTTACACAAGAACAATACCAGCTAAGTTTCTCCACCCACTCCATCTGTACAATTTAATTTTGATTTATCAAAACCGTGTAATAGGAGGACCCATCTGAGCAATCTATTCAATTTGTATCACATCAGGCAGGCTCTTGCGCTACATAGCTAATGGTAAATCTAAAGGGGACTGTAAAATCAGATTGTACAGTGTATGGCCACCATTAAGGAAGAAGTACGAAAGTGGGTGGAAATAAAAAAGAGGTGGTATAGTAATGAGGGGGGTGTGGTCCAGATTGGTAAAACACGCTTTATTTTTTGATGCAGTAAGGCAGTGCGTGATGGTATATGACGTTTTCTGAAAGGTCACATGCTGCTACAGGAATTGATGATTTTTTTTACATTTATGAACAGAGAGGTACAGATTCAAAGCTGCCATGGACTAGGGGAACATTGGGATGGCCTGAGCAGAAAAGACATTGGAGAAGGCTTCTATTTGTTAGCCTTTAAATGAAGAGATTCATTAAGCATTTACAAAATACAGTGTCTGTCACTCTAACCAAATCCAGGGAAATAGCCTGTCTTAGACAGGAAAAAAAATGACCAGCAAAACAATTTCTAATAGTAAAAGCCAAATAGATCCATAATATTCTGGTCCCGCTGATGACCAGCTTGCTCAAATGCAGTATGCATCAATGTAATGTAATAAGGCTTTAACTGTGTCAATATCAGTTTTGCTGGTATTTATATGGCAGTAAATTGGCTAACCCGATTTAAACAAGACATTTTAAGCGTATGCCAATCAAACTTCCATATTTTATTTGGATGAAATTCAAAAATCTAATAAGATACTTCAAAGCTGCAGCGAAACATTGAGTTTAATTGTATGAGAAGGAAAGACTTAGAATATTCAAGGTCATTGACTATAATATGGTTATACAGATCAGAGCATTCATTGATTTACTATTCCTTGATATGGCAAGAATGTACTTTGTAGAGAGCACCATTTGTACTTCATTATGTGGAGGAAGAACCCTACTCAGCAGGTTTGCTAAGCATTCGTTTCTTCAGCAATAATTGTCGTAATAGGATATTACTTGAATGCTGCTAGATAGGATATTTCCTAACTGTGAAAGTGAGGTGTGAAATATTCTCATTTCTGTAGGTGTCCGGTAAGGTCATTAAAATAGTTTGCCAAATGTGACGGCATAAGCAAGTATCATATAAAGTAATGGTTTTAAATTAGACAAAGAAAACTAGTACACTTCATTGAGAAGTGCCTTTAAAGGGTATGTTATCCTAAAGCTTTGCTGGTTAATGGGATTAAATAAATAAAAGTGGATCATACCTCCCGACAACCTGAATTTCTACAGGACTGTCTCGGGAATTTAACCAGATCTCAGGGTCCCGTGGTTCCATACCATGTCTCAGTGCCAGGTGCTTGTTCTAGCATCCAGTGCTGGTGTCTAACCAGTACTGTACAGGAGAGTGGGGAAACTTATCCCTACTTCCTGTTTCTGATCATGGCAGGGGTTGGCACCTATGTCACTTGGCTGGAGGACATGCTGGAACTTGTAGCTCCTCAGCACCTGCACAGAGACCTCATAGCTGAAATGACAGTGAGATGAAACTAACGGGACAATTTCCATGGTCAGTGACCCAGTGCAACCCTGACAACACCCTACAATGTTGACAAATGACAAGGCAACCAGTATGGGTTCAGTCATGCAGTGGAAAATTCAGTGCAGTCACTTGTGCTTGCTTCCCGCCCACCTCTTCCAAGCTGCAGAGAATATTTCTCGATTCTCCCTGCCCCAGGGATCATTAAAAATATGGGTAATGTTAATTGTTAATTACCTAAACTGGAGAGTACGAAATCTGGTGCAACTCTGCTTAGAAAACAATCAGCTTCCATTTTTTTTTTTGTCGTAGCTTAACTGAACAAGCTGAAGTTAGAAGCTGATTGGCTACCATGCACAGATTTTGAGCTGTCCAGTTTTAGTAAATTAACCCTATTGCTTTTTATTCTTCTCTTCCTCAACTGAGATGCTGATTTCATGCTGCACCATTTTCCTCCAGCAAGCGGCGGGAGAGCTAAAGCCAAGCAAGTCCATAGATTTAAATTTTGAGCGTTGAAACTCCTGGGAGTTGTAGTTTGAGGCGGAAGCTATTGAACAGACCCCTATACAGAACCCAATAGGAACTGTGCAGTAGAAGGAGTATAGAGATAATTTGAATTTAATTTTCCTGGGAAGTTTCTTCCTCTTGGCACCAAGGGAGTTAGAAAGAGACCACCGCTATCTGGATATTGGCCTGCCAGCAGGAGATCATACCATCGGAGATCTGAGCCTCAGGCTGGGAGTGAGGACACCCAGGGGCATCAAAGCACCACCCACTTTATAGCACCTGCCCTGCTGCTGCATGAAGACTGGAGCATCCATTCACCCACTGCTTTCCACTGCCGATTTCAGAGGTTTTTACTGCTAGCAGGGACTGAGGCACTGAGAGCTGGATACCAAATGTACACAATTCATACTACACCCATACTGCACTCTATATCAAATTTATTCCAAACCTAGACTACACCTATACAAACCCTATACCACATCATACAAAACCTTTACTGCATCTGAACCACATCTGGCTTGCACCTTAGCTGAGACTATATCTTACCTAAACTTTACCTACAGTATACTGCCTGCAGGTTACCTGTGATTGTCTTTAAGTGCACAACACTCTTAAAGGGCACAACTATAACAGGCAGAAAAGCATCTCAAAAGACTGCCCATCCCACTATATATGCACTCTGGTAGTGTAGTTCTAGCACTCAGTAGATTACACTTTACTACTGCTCACTGCTGTACTTGAGGTAGCCTTGCTACTGTTTATGCTGATCTGGATGCCAAATGTCATATTATGCCTAGCTATACCAATAAATTATTAAGGCAGTGATTGTGATTGGTTGCCAGAGGTTACAACATATCAATACCATTTACTGACTGGTTGCTAGAGATTATAGCACACATTACAGCTCACTGATTAGTTGCTAGAGGTTACAGCACATCATTTATACATGCTGATTTCTAGAGATGACTGCTCATCATTGCTCATCCATTGGTTTCTAGAGGTTATTGCACATCCTTATCATTTACTGATTGGTTGCTAGAGCTTACTGCACATCATTACTGCTCACTGATTAGTTGCTAGAGCTTACTACATATCATTATCACTCACCCATTAGTTGTCTATAGATAACTGCACATCCTTACGCTCACACATTGGTTGCTAGAGGTCACTGCACATTATTACTGCTCATTGATTGGTTGCTAGAAGTTACTGCACATCATCACCACTCACATAATGGTTTCTAGAGGTTACTGCACATCATTAAATCAAATTAATTTGTTGCCAATGGTTACTGCACATTAATATCACTCACTGATTGGTTGCCAGAGGTTACTGCATATCATTTCTGCTAACTGATTGGTTGAGGTCAGGCCAGAGTAGAAGTGTTCTCTTGCAGCAGAATTTAACATGTGGTAGAAAAGATGGGGTTAATGACGCCAACCAGGATTATATTCAAAACAGTACTGTCAATGAGTATAGCAAGCAGAGAAGCAGAGAGAAGTGATAGTTTAGTGACGAAAGCAGTGAAAGTTGACTCAGCAGGGCAATTTAGCTCATTCCGATTGTTAATTACACAACATACAAGCAGTCCGCTCATCCATGCTGACCCGGTGTTATGTACAGGCAGTGCTTGTAATGTTAATAGCAAGCAGAGAGGCAGAGAACAGTGAAAAACAGCCAAGAACATGTTCTCATTCAGAATGTAACTCCTGCTGCTTACCGGCTTTACGCACATCCATGCCGCTGCCACTTTTGCCCTGTCTCTACAATTGCTGTTTGCTATGTAATCTCCAGTTATTTTAATCAAGGTAGGATTAGACAATGGGTTAGCTTTCTGTCTACATTCTTTACATAAGGATTTTTTTTAAATTATTACTAGGGGTCTCTTTATTTATTTATTTTTTTAAACTTAATTTTATTATAAGTTTTAAAGTTACAAAGAACAAAGCTAAATAGTCGATCGTCAAGTGAACAATCAGTTACAATAGAGAATAATGTATCAACAAAGGATATATATAGGTCCGTAGGATGCGTTTGGTTGTTTCTAGAGTATGCCTGCCTAGTAGTTAGAAACATTTACAGTTAAAATACAGTGGGAAGTTAGTGAGTGTTAAAAAAGTGGGTGGAAGGTTGAGTATAGATGGGAATGTTAAGCTTTCAGAGGCGAGGTAAAGCTATCATGAGAAATGTGTGCATTTGGGGTGTTTGAGCCAAAGGTTCCAGTGCTTTTGTAAAGTAGGAATTTGTAGATGGGCTTTGACATACATATATTCCATTAGGCAATGGTTGTTCAGAAAATATATTAATTCTGAGTTAGAGGGAGGGCTTTCCAATTACTTGCGATGTCTAGGCGGGTAGCTATGAATACGTGGGAGATGACTGTGTGTGAGGAACGGGGCCAGATATTCATGTCTATGCCCAATAGTACCATTTGAGGCGAGAGGGGTACATGAATTGCTAAGATGGAGAAAAGCAGCTTGAAGAGCATAGTCCAAAAGTTAGGGTTAGAGTTCCCCAGGTTACCACAATTTCTCCAACATAGATTGGTGGAGGAAGGGTAGATGAGGGAAATGTTGGTTGCAGTAAGTTACCAGTTATAATAGAATTTACATAAGGAATATTTTGAGAACAAGAATTTTGTATACACCATACATGTGTGTTGTATATGCAAGTAGGCTCAAACTCTATTAAACCATGCCCAATATTTAGCATAATTCAAAGCAGTATTAAACCCCAAACCAAAATGTAATATACTAGAGTTTACTAATCCATTAGTGTTCTACATACAGAGTGCCAGGTTCAGGAGTGCACAACATACTGAGTGTAGAGTTAGGAGTGAGTTACACACAGAGAGCCGAGTTCAGGAGTGTGCTGCGTACAGAGAGCAGGGTTCAGAAGTGCACTGCGTACAGAGTGCAGAGTTAAGGAGTGTGGTACATACAGATTCCAGGGTTCTGGCATGTGCTACACACTTGTGTCCAAACACACCTGAGCGTATCCATATTGCTGTGCTGCTGAGACACTGTTTCAGACACCCGGAAGAGAGAAATTAGGAATGCCATACAGGACTCCTGGGTGGTGTGATGCCAGTTGGCCACGCCTGTACATATTCTTTACAGAAACTGCACCATTGCAAATGGAGGGTACTCTGCCAATGGGGATAATTACAAGTTTTCCTATTTTTCCCTAATGTGGAACTTAGATCTCTCCAGCTGGAGAGTGAATGTTCCACCTGCTAAGGGACCCAATGGCAGCAGAGACTCTATGCAGCCATTGGCCTGTGAATAAATAAGACTTTAGTTTCTTAGTACTAGTAGTACTAGCTTCATCAACAGCTTTGTGTTCTATACTGTAGTCATCTACCCATTTGTTTTCCATTTAATAATTTGTTAAACAGCCTAGATGTTTTGGTGAGAGTTTAAACTACCAAGGTGGGAAGAACACTGTATTATCACAGGCTCCTTCGGGGGTAGCAATACACTTGATAAGGTTACGCCCCGTACACACAAGCATAATTTCCGTTGAAAAAATGTTGGATGGTTTTTCTGATGGAATTCTGCTCAAGCTTGACTTGCATACACACAGTCACACAAAAGTTCTCTGACCTTTCGACCATCAAGACCACGTACAACACTATGACGAGCCGAGAAAATGAAGTTCAATGCTTCCGAGCATGCGTTGAATTGTTTCCGAGCATGCGTAGGAATTTTGCACGTCAGAATTGGTACAGATGATTGGAATTTCCTATCGGAACTTTTTCTGACCGAAAAATAGAGAACATGTCTCAATCTTTTGCAGGCTGGAATTCTGCCAGCAAAAATCTGATGGAGCATGCACACGGTCGCAATTTCTGACCAAAAGCTCTCATCGGACTTTTGCTGCCAGAATTTCCACTCGTGTGTACGGGGCATTAGGGTTTTTCTAAACCAGTGTCGCCTTGCATTTGGCTTAACTATCCAGCTCTTCACAATTTTGAATAATCTCATAAGTGAGAAGGCATTATTTCCACCAATACAGGAGGCAGAGTGGTTGCCATAGATTGTACTTCTACACAACAACAAATATTAACAAGTATAAGCAGAATATCTAAACTGTAGGTATTTTGTGGGTATTTCCATATCCACTCCAAATAAAAATAGGAAACTGGTTAAATACGAAGATCTCTATGTGCTTCTGAATGTAAACGGAGATATGTATTTCCAATCCATTCTTTATTTTGCCATTTCTATGAATGGGGTCAGCGGTCACCTGT